>NW_021144741.1:0-51699 GCF_900634625.1 Parambassis ranga
GATCTGTGCAGCCTGAGCAGCCTATCGCATGACAAATGAACGACGGACGAGAAGGAGAACTGCTTCTTACACACTGGTAAAGTTAAAAAATTTATCATTAAATGAACACATATGTGCAGCGGAGAGGATGAAGTACAGGAACTATTAAAGTATGTATTATTATATTTTATTATTTAATGGCGAATAACACTAAAACATATAATTTTCGAAAGCATTTATATACAGACACACTTTACATTATATACACAATAACTCTACACATCAACAAGAACCAAAGACCACTAATTAGTTATGATAGCGTATGCCGGTTGTCACAAATGAAGGAGTCAGATATCAGATTCATTTCCTTGTTTGTTTCTCAGTACACAGCCCCGGAGCTGAGCTTCAGCAAATGAGCAATCTATGAATGATCTGTGAACGATCCACGAACGATCCGTTCGTTTGCTGATCATTTGCTGCTGGTCAGATGCCACACAGCCTGAGTGGCTTGGTCGTCATGTGACAAAAGAACGAAGATCCGGGGGCGACTCGTGAACGAATCATATCTGTTTCCTGTCCTGCCAACTGAGCTTATGCGGCTGCCTGCCATGTGTGCGAGAGAACGAATCGCTCACTGAGACATTCTGGGTTGATGTCCAGTACTAGACCTGTTCGTTTTATCTTCTGTGCAAGACTTGTTGAGTTCATCTTCAGGCCTCAATATCCTGAAAAAGAAATTTCTAATCCTCGTCAGCAGTGTCTTCTGGGTTTTATTTTGCTAAAACCTGTATTTTCTCTGTCACTGCCTGACTTGTGTTGTTGACTGTGGATTTCTTGACTGTACTTGTTCGGTTTATCTTCTAGACAGGACTTGTCAGTTTTATCACCACAAAGAGGCTTGTTGGGTTTATCTCCAGGTCTAGCCTTGTCAGGTTTATCTCCAGGTCTAGACTTGTCAGGTATATTCCACGTCATCCTCTTCAGAGTGGACTTCTCGAGTTTCCCTTTGGGTGTACTGTTGTTTGTTGTTTGTATTAGTGCCAATGTTGTTTTGACCAACAAAGCTGCAGGAAGTTGAAGGTGTGGGTTCTTCAACATCTGGAAGTTCACTTGGGTCTGTGGGACTCTTGTTAGGAAAGTGTCTCATGGTCAAAAACTGGTGCCCCAGAGCTTCTATGGGCGTGATTCTCTTTGCAGGATCTGTGTGTAACATCCTTTTAAGAAGGCTTAAAAATGCCCTATTGTCTTTCCACTTCTTGACTGTTTCTGGGTCTTGGCGCATCTTGAGCAGATCATCCACACAATGAAAGTCTTCAGAAATACCACCATAGTCTTCGCTGTGCATACTGTTTGTGGTCATGTATTCATCCCTGGTTTTCAGTTGCCATGTGTGCTGCTTTCCATGTTTTTTCTTCCAGAAAAACCTTTTAGTGTACATCCCTTTATCCAGCACATGTTTAGCTGGCTGACCTTGCATCTTTATAATGATGCTTAATTCCTCAAATGGATCCTGGATAGGAAACAGATGGGAGTTTATATACATGAAAGCCGCCACACATCCGAGAGACCACATATCCACAGCCGTGGTCACTGGGAGGCCCAAGGTTACCTCTGGCGCTGTGTAAAGTAGGTTGTATGTGGAAACCTTGCTCTATTTCTGACACATCAGAGGCTAAACCAAAATCAATCAGTTTCACCTTTAACGGCTTTTCATGACTAAGCATTATGTTGTCTGGTTTGATATCCAAATGTACAAGACCAATGCTCTTGAGTGCATTCAAAGCCACCAGGGTCTGGTGCAGGATTACTCGAATCTCATCCACAGGTAGGTATGTGTGGTTTTCCATGTAGTTGTGTATATCTGTATTTAACTTTTCCATTGCAATATAAGTGTAGCTGCCTTGCTTGAAATAGCCATAACACTTTACCAAATTGCACTTGTCCGGATCCAAACATCTGAGTTTCTTCAAAACGTTGATCTCCCTCATGGCCATCGATCGATATTCTTTCCTAATACATTTTACTGCCACATTTGTCAGACTGGGAAGCCTGTAACCATTCAACACGGTCCCAAAGCTCCCCTCTCCGATGAAGTTTGTGAGTAAGTACCCTGACATTTTCTGTGTTTTAAACACACAACGGTTGTTACGCATGACATCATAACTTTAAGGATGTCATGACAACCGATGATATTCTAGAATTTTCTCCTAAAACCATGACAACCATCAAAACACAAGAGTCCTTCAAATTACAAATAACATGTAATTGGCTTGTACAGCACAGCATGGCATTAAATCATTGTGTAAATACTGACATGTGCCATCAACAGGGCACAGCAGGAAACATGGGTAAAACAATAAAATTATATATTATTAAAATATTCTTGTACACCTACAGTTTAAATTTAAAGTATGTGTTTAGTATGTATTTAGATTTTTCTGCCTAAGTTTACAAATACTAGAACTTATATACCTGGGGTGATATTAAAGGCAATTAAAGCAATGGTGTGAGCTTGCAGGTAGTGTTCACCTTCAATCCACGATCAGGCTTTTTAATTTATCTGTCAGAGCTGTGCTCACTGACCCAGACTAATGCATCATTTCATGTGCATGGGGAAAGGTTGGGTTAACACCCCAGCCTGTATCTTTCGAGAAATAAAACCCCATTAAGTTACAGAAAGCTGGAGGGCTCCAGCTCAGGACGGGAGGTGAAAAAAAAAACACAGAAAATCGCAGATTCACTGGCTATTAAGTCTGAAGGAGCTGCAGCAGATTGGCCCCATATGCAAGCATTTGGACAATTATTTATAACACACAAACAAATCAACCACAACCTTTGTCCTGACGTCAGTGCCACTATATAAGTATCCATCCTCATGCAGTTTCTCTTGCCAAGTTTGCTTGTGCCATCTCTCCCTATCAATACATTTATTATTTTTATTTTCAATAGCCAGTTATTTTTAACTGCTAGACTGCTGCTCTGCCTTTTTCACCATATTGCAACACAACCACGACATGACACACACACACAAAGCAGTGTTTCCCCATCCTTGAAATTAGGGAGCAGCCAACCCCTCCAACTTACCTTATTTACCTTATTTACCTTATTTGCACGATGACATGTGGTTTCTGTCTCTACATGGTGGTGTTTTTATAATTCACTGCTGCTGTCTGCACACATGGGCCCGGTGCGCATATACACAGATTGTCATTTTAATGTGTTTAATTTGTTTGGCTCTCAGCATATCACTAAAACAATATATATACAAAGCATAAACCAGTAAACTGAACATGATTATTGATGAGTTACATTTTTCCAGCAGGTACCAGAGAAACAGTACCATTGCACCCATGATTATTAGACCAGAATCTTGCATGTGCGTGTGAGATGAAATCAAACGTTGACCACAAAACAAGTCTTAATTGAGAAGAAACAAAAAGATTCTTCATTCTTTGGTGTCCTTTCAAAGCTCAGTAAAGCTGGATGTTGTATATAGCATCTCTCCACTGTATACTTCTTGTAAATCATGTCATGCCTTAAGAACTGTTCCTGTTGCCTTTCCACCACATCCAACCAGTTTGACCGTTAACACAGAACCTCCGCTCACTAGACATGGTCTCCACTTTCTCAGGTCATCTTTGCATGCCTGTCTGCACAAATGCACTGAGTTTCTGTGTGTCTGATAATCTGTGGTAAGATTACATGTTAGATTGAAAAAAGATTACAGATGTGTTCCCTTTTTGACTGTCATGACATTAATAAATACAAATAAAAAGAGATGTGCATCATTTGATTATTTGTTGATATCATTATTATTAGCCATGCACAAACTTACACTAACAGCAGCAAGACCCAGAAGCAGACTGACAGCTTAGGTTGAGGGTTTCTTTAATGAACTAAACGACAGCAGAGGAGGCAGTTGTGGGCAGGAGAGGGAGTCCAGATGAGGTCCAGGTGTACCAGCAGCCAGCACCCAGGAAACCACGCCCAGCCACTCTGAAACAAAAACACCTCTCACCGAGAGGAAGAGCATAGATAGCAGGCATAGGCATAAGGCCATAAACACAAGATCAAAACATAACTCCAGTACAGTTATGTAGTGGATGAGCAGTGTGCTGTAATGAAAAACAGTTCTTCTGTATAGTCTTCACGGATAGTGAGTCAAGGTTAATGAGTTTGAGGGGGATCAATTTATTAATTGTAACATTTCTAACACCACCACACATAGGTGAGAGAGAGACAGAGACCGGGAAACTGAAGTAAACACTCTAAGTTCAGTTCAGTCATACAAAGAGTCTGTGTTTCACAAAGTGGTCAAACCTGTACCATCAAATCAAAGAAGCCATGAGCAGGAACAAGGGAAACATCACCACACCTTTGACTTTATGTAACAATCATTATCAGATTAGAATTTTCTAACAGATGTTAAAAAGTCACCCTAAAAACTACATGCCAATGCATCAACATTTGAATAAATCATTCATATAACTGTTCAGGTTATACATATAAAATACATAAAAAGACATTTAAACAAGATGGCAGGAGCAAGGTGAAGTCAGGACAAAGGAGATTCATGTTGGCAGGTCTGATTATTTATAAGCCGTGGGCAGCTTATAAATTGTCCAAGTGGAGGACAAGACAGACCATGAATGATTTTAAACATTAAAACATAAAAATGTTTTACCCATAGCGTGCATAAAGCCCTTTACAGACTCAAACTCTCCCCGCCTACACACCTACAGAATACTTGCAGCTCCGCCCTGTGTACTTCCTGGGAATGACATGTATTACAGGTTTACCTTGAAATGAAGACAACTGATTGGTTTATACTGAGTCACCTAAAGTGTTTTGATAGGTCAATGACAGCTGATGACAGCCTAGTGCTTTGTCTAACAAATATCAGTGTAGATTAAGGTGTTGTTGCTGCTCACTCAGTGGTTGTTTGAGCAGGACTCCAGTGTAAGTACCTGCTAATATTCTGATTTATCCTTTGATGGTGCTGTATGTAACTAAGTAGAACTCGCTTTACTATGATTATTACTTAGATTATTCCTAAATCAGGTAGAATAGGTGGAGATTTTTAAATATGATGATCATCTGTTGATTCTTTTTTCAAATTCTAACTTCCTATACTTTCCTTCAGTTGCCAATGGCTGGTCTACCTTCTTCTGAGCCACTCGCAGAAGTAATTAAAGAAGTACTCCAGAACAGTGATCAAACCCTGGCTGTAGAAAAGATCAATGAGTTTTTAGACAAGCAGAACAACATTCCACTCAACATCGCTGTCACTGGAGAGTCTGGCTCTGGTAAATCCACCTTTGTTAATGCCTTCAGAGGCATAAACAATGGAGATGATGGAGCTGCACCCACTGGTTGTGTAGAAACCACCACAGAGGTTACAGCATACCCTCATCCAAACTATCCTAATGTGGTCTTATGGGATCTCCCTGGTATCGGCACCACCAAGTTTCCAGCTAATAAGTACAAGAAGCATGTTGGACTGGAGAAGTATGACTTCTTCATCATCATCTCAGACACTCGCTTCAGAGAAAATGACGTCAGACTGGCTAAGAAGATCAGGAAGATGAAGAAGAAGTTCTACTTTGTCCGCTCAAAGATCGACAGGGATTTACAAAGTGAAGAAATTACGTGCAAGAGTAACTTTGACAGAGAGAAGACTTTAACCAAAATCAGGGACAACTGCATTCAAGGTTAGTTCACACTGAGGACATGTTCCCACCTGTGATGGTGTTCGCCATCATGCTCACACAACCCTAGCTTCCAGACTGCACACACTCACACAGTCTAATGTTGTGATCTTACAGATCTTACTAGAAGCAATTTAATGTTGAGTTTCTATAGTCACAAACACTCTTTCTCATATGACATAATATTAAATACAATTTCCTTTTTTCATTCTGACCATTATGATGGTGTATTAAGGCCAGATGTCTTTACTAAGATTTGGTCCTTAAGTCCTTTTTAATGAGCACAGTGACCACAACAGACTGATTTAATTTTGCTGACAAAGTATAATACACAACTACCACAAGCAATTCAAAGCATGTGACACATAAGAGAGCAAATACACACCACAATAAAGCACCTGTTTTTTTTTTAAATCAGGAAAACGGCACAACGCACTATTCTCACGGGGGGTCTTATTTTGCTGCTGCTGGTTTATCTGTTATAAAAAACCGCCAGGCTAGGCCACACACACCACACCCAAAATCCCAACAATATTTACAAAAACACAGAGGAGCCAGAGATCGATTGTTTAGAGTTCACGCTGTGTTGCAGGCAGAGCTCAGGTGATCAGCTCCGCACACAAGCAGCGCGACACAACCGGTCTTTTTCCACAAAGCTTCTCCCCTGTACCCCCAGAGTTTAGTGCAACCCGATCAGTTCCCAAATAATATATACAGAATATTTATAGTTCAGAGTTCGAGAGAACGGTCCAAATGAACCCGTGTCCCTCCGTTGAGGACAAGATCAGCAGTTCCTCGGTGAGACGTCGCTCCATTAAAAAAAGAATAAACGCGATCTCACCAAACTCCAGTCGTTCGGGTAAATCCTTTTTAGTCCTGGGGTAATCCACTGTCTTTGGTAAATCTACATTGTCCGTAGATTCCACTTAAATCGCGGTAAATCCAGCCAGGGAAAAGGTCCACTCGTCCACCTGTGCCTTCCGTGTGTCTCCTGAGTTCCCCCCGTGTGTCCTCCGTAGAGACATCTAAATGTTCCGCACAGATATCCCACACCTCCGCAGCGTAGATTGGCAGGTGACAAAATATACATACATGACATTATATGTGATGAGAAATAATAACCTCTTTCTCTCATTTCTAAAACAGCCATGAACGAGAGTGTGCTGCTTCCCACACAGCGTGTGTGAAGCCCGTCACGTGACAGATGAACGAAGAACGAGAACGAGAAGGAATCCACAGCTCTGATCTGTGCAGCCTGAGCAGCCTATCGCATGACAAATGAACGACGGACGAGAAGGAGAACTGCTTCTTACCCACTGGTAAGTTAAAAAATATTTATCATTAATGAACACATATGTGCAGCGGAGAGGATGAAGTACAGGAACTATTAAAGTATGTATTATTATATTTTATTTATTTAATGGCGAATAACACTAAAACATATAATTTTCGAAAGCATTTATATACAGACACACTTTACATTATATACACAATAACTCTACACATCAACAAGAACCAAAGACCACTAATTAGTTATGATAGGTATGCGGTTGTCACAAATGAAGGAGGTCAGATATCAGATTCATTCCTTGTTTGTTTCTCAGTACACAGCCCCGCAGCTGAGCTTCAGCAAATGAGCAATCTATGAATGACTGTGAACGATCCACGAACGATCCGTTCGTTTGCTGATCATTTGCTGCTGGTCAGATGCCACACAGCCTGAGTGGCTTGGTCGTCATGTGACAAAAGAACGAAGATCCGGGGGCGACTCGTGAACGAATCATATCTGTTTCCTGTCCTGCCAACTGAGCTTATGCGGCTGCCTGCCATGTGTGCGAGGAGAACGAATCACTCACTGAGACATTCTGGGTTGATGTCCAGTACTAGACCTGTTCGTTTTATCTTCTGTGCAAGACTTGTTGAGTTCATCTTCAGGCCTCAATATCCTGAAAAAGAAATTTCTAATCCTCGTCAGCAGTGTCTTCTGGGTTTTATTTGTGCTAAACCTGTATTTTCTCTGTCACTGCCTGACTTGTGTTGTGACTGTGGATTTCTTGACTGTACTTGTTCGGTTTATCTTCTAGACAGGACTTGTCAGTTTTATCACCACAAAGAGGCTGTTGGGTTTATCTCCAGGTCTAGCCTTGTCAGGTTTATCTCCAGGTCTAGACTTGTCAGGTATATTCCACGTCATCCTCTTCAGAGTGGACTTCTCGAGTTTCCCTTTGGGTGTACTGTTGTTTGTGTTGTTTGTATTAGTGCCAATGTTGTTTTGACCAACAAAGCTGCAGGAAGTTGAAGGTGTGGGTTCTTCAACATCTGGAAGTTCACTTGGGTCTGTGGGACTCTTGTTAGGAAAGTGTCTCATGGTCAAAAACTGGTGCCCCAGAGCTTCTATGGGCGTGATTCTCTTTGCAGGATCTGTGTGTAACATCCTTTTAAGAAGGCTTAAAATGCCCTATTGTCTTTCCATTCTTGGACTGTTTCTGGGTCTTGGCGCATCTTGAGCAGATCATCCACACAATGAAAGTCTTCAGAAATACCACCATAGTCTTCGCTGTGCATACTGTTTGTGGTCATGTATTCATCCCTGGTTTTCAGTTGCCATGTGTGCTGCTTTCATGTATTTCTTCCAGAAAAACCTTTTAGTGTACATCCCTTTATCCGCACATGTTTAGCTGGCTGACCTTGCATCTTTATAATGATGCTTAATTCCTCAAATGGATCCTGGATAGGAAACAGATGGGAGTTTATATACATGAAAGCCGCCACACATCCGAGGAGACCACATATCCACAGCCGTGGTCACTGGGAGGCCCAAGGTTACTCTGGCGCTGTGTAACCAGTAGGTTGTATGTGGAAACCTTGCTCTATTTCTGACACATCAGAGGCTAAACCAAAATCAATCAGTTTCACCTTTAACGGCTTTTTCATGACTAAGCATTTATGTTGTCTGGTTTGATATCCAAATGTACAAGACCAATGCTCTTGAGTGCATTCAAAGCCACCAGGGTCTGGTGCAGGATTACTCGAATCTCATCCACAGGTAGGTATGTGTGGTTTTCCATGTAGTTGTTGTATATCTGTATTTAACTTTCCATTGCAATATAAGTGTAGCTGCCTTGCTTGAAATAGCCATAACACTTTACCAAATTGCACTGTCCGGATCCAAACATCTGAGTTTCTTCAAAACGTTGATCTCCCTCATGGCCATCGATCGATATTCTTTCCTAATACATTTTACTGCCACATTTGTCAGACTGGGAAAGCTGTAACCATTCAACACGGTCCCAAAGCTCCCCTCTCCGATGAAGTTTGTGAGTAAGTACCCTGACATTTTCTGTGTTTTAAACACCACAACGGTTGTTACGCATGACATCATAACTTTAAGGATGTCATGACAACCGATGATATTCTAGAATTTTTCTCCTAAAACCATGACAACCATCAAAACACAAGAGTCCTTCAAATTACAAATAACATGTAATTGGCTTGTACAGCACAGCATGGCATTAAATCATTGTGTAAATACTGACATGTGCCATCAACAGGGCACAGCAGGAAACATGGGTAAAACATAAAATTATTATAAGTTATTAAAATATTCTTGTACACCTACAGTTTAAATTTAAAGTATGTGTTTAGTATGTATTTAGATTTTTCTGCCTAAGTTTACAATACTAGAACTTATATACCTGGGTGATATAAAGGCAATTAAAGCAATGGTGTGTGAGCTTGCAGGTAGTGTTCACCTTCAATCCACGATCAGGCTTTTAATTTATCTGTCAGAGCTGTGCTCACTGACCCAGACTAATGCATCATTTCATGTGCATGGGAAAGGTGGGTTAACACCCCAGCCCTGTTATCTTTCGAGAAATAAAACCCCATTAAGTTACAGAAAGTGGAGGGCTCCAGCTCAGGACGGGAGGTGAAAAAAAAAACACAGAAAATCGCAGATTCACTGGCTATTAAGTCTGAAGGAGCTGCAGCAGATTGGCCCCATATGCAAGCATTTGGACAATTATTATAACACACAAACAAATCAACCACCTTTGTCCTGACGTCAGGCCACTATATAAGTATCCATCCTCATGCAGTTTCTCTTGCCAAGTTTGCTTGTGCCATCTCTCCCTATCAATACATTTATTATTTTTATTTTCAATAGCCAGTTATTTTTAACTGCTAGACTGCTGCTCTGCCTTTTTCACATATTGCAACACAACCACGACATGACACACACACACAAAGCAGTGTTTCCCCATCCTTGAAATAGGGAGCAGCCAACCCCTCCAACTTACCTTATTTACCTTATTTACCTATTTGCACGATGACAGTGGTTTCTGTCTCTACATGGTGGTGTTTTTATAATTCACTGCTGCTGTCTGCACACATGGGCCCGGTGCGCAGCTACACAGATTGTCATTTTAATGTGTTTAATTGTTTGGCTCTCAGCATATCACTAAAACAATATATATACAAAGCATAAACCAGTAAACTGAACATGATTATTGATGAGTTACATTTTTCCAGCAGGTACCAGAGAAGAAACAGTACCATTGCACCCATGATTATTAGACCAGAATCTTGCATGTGCGTGTGAGATGAAATCAAACGTTGACCCACAAACAAGTCTTAATTGAGAAGAAACAAAAGATTCTTCATTCTTTGGTGTCCTTTCAAAGCTCAGTAAAGCTGGATGTTGTATATAGCATCTCTCCACTGTATACTTCTTGTAAATCATGTCATGCCTTAAGAACTGTTCCTGTTGCCTTTCCACCACAATCCAACCAGTTTGACCGTTAACACAGAACTCTCCGCTCACTAGACATGGTCTCCACTTTCTCAGGTCATCTTTGCATGCCTGTCTGCACAAATGCACTGAGTTTCTGTGTGTCTGATAATCTGTGGTAAGATTACATGTTAGATTGAAAAAAGATTACAGATGTGTTCCCTTTTTGACTGTCATGACATTAATAAATACAAATAAAAAGAGATGTGCATCATTTGATTATTTGTTGATATCATTATTATTAGCCATGCACAAACTTACACTAACAGCAGCAAGACCCAGAAGCAGACTGACAGCTTAGGTTGAGGGTTTCTTTAATGAACTAAACGACAGCAGAGGAGGCAGTTGTGGGCAGGAGAGGGAGTCCAGATGAGGTCCAGGTGTACCAGCAGCCAGCACCCAGGAAACCACGCCCAGCCACTCTGAAACAAAAAACACCTCTCACCGAGAGGAAGAGCATAGATAGCAGGCATAGGCATAAGGCCATAAACACAAGATCAAAAACATAACTCCAGTACAGTATGTAGTGGATGAGCAGTGTGCTGTAATGAAAAACAGTTCTTCTGTATAGTCTTCACGGATAGTGAGTCAGGTTAATGAGTTTGAGGGGATCAATTTTATTAATTGTAACATTTCTAACACCACCACACATAGGTGAGAGAGAGACAGAGACCGGGAAACTGAAGTAACACTCTCAAGTTCAGTTCAGTCATACAAAGAGTCTGTGTTTCACAAGTGGTCAAACCTGTACCATCAAATCAAAGAAAGCCATGAGCAGGAACAAGGGAAACATCACCACACCTTTGACTTTATGTAACAATCATTATCAGATTAGAATTTTCTAACAGATGTTAAAAAGTCCCCCTAAAAACTACATGCCAAGCATCAACCATTTGAATAAATCATTCATATAACTGTTCAGGTTATATACATATAAAATACATAAAAAGACATTTAAACAAGATGGCAGGAGCAAGGTGAAGTAAGGACAAAGGAGATCATGTTGGCAGGTCTGATTATTATAAGCCGTGGGCAGCTTATAAATTGTCCAAGTGGAGGACAAGACAGACCATGAATGATTTTAAAACATTAAAACATAAAATGTTTTACCCATAGCGTGCATAAAGCCCTTTACAGACTCAACTCTCCCCGCCTACACACCTACAGAATACTTGCAGCTCCGCCTGTGTACTTCCTGGGAATGACATGTATTACAGGTTTACCTTGAAATGAAGACAACTGATTGGTTTATACTGAGTCACCTAAAGTGTTTTGATAGGTCAATGACAGCTGATGACAGCCTAGTGCTTGTCTAACAAATATCAGTGTAGATTAAGGTGTTGTTGCTGCTCACTCAGTGGTTGTTTGAGCAGGACTCCAGTGTAAGTACCTGCTAATATTCTGAATTTATCCTTTTGATGGTGCTGTATGTAACTAAGTAGAACTCGCTTTACTATGATTATTACTTAGATATTCCTAAATCAGGTAGAATAGGTGGAGATTTTAAATATGATGCTCATCTGTTGATTCTTTTTTTCAAATTCTAACTTCCTATACTTTCCTTCAGTTGCCAATGGCTGGTCTACCTTCTTCTGAGCCACTCGCAGAAGTAATTAAAGAAGTACTCCAGAACAGTGATCAAACCCTGGCTGTAGAAAAGATCAATGAGTTTTTAGACAAGCAGAACAACATTCCACCAACATCGCTGTCACTGGAGAGTCTGGCTCTGGTAAATCCACCTTTGTTAATGCCTTCAGAGGCATAAACAATGGAGATGATGGAGCTGCACCCACTGGTTGTGTAGAAACCACCACAGAGGTTACAGCATACCCTCATCCAAACTATCCTAATGTGGTCTTATGGGATCTCCCTGGTATCGGCACCACCAAGTTTCCAGCTAATAAGTACAAGAAGCATGTTGGACTGGAGAAGTATGACTTCTTCATCATCATCTCAGACACTCGCTTCAGAGAAAATGACGTCAGACTGGCTAAGAAGATCAGGAAGATGAAGAAGGAAGTTCTACTTTGTCGCTCAAAGATCGACAGGGATTTACAAAGTGAAGAAATTACGTGCAAGAGTAACTTTGACAGAGAGAAGACTTTAACCAAAATCAGGGACAACTGCATTCAAGGTTAGTTCACACTGAGGACATGTTCCCACCTGTGATGGTGTTCGCCATCATGCTCACACAACCCTAGCTTCCAGACTGCACACACTCACACAGTCTAATGTTGTGATCTTACAGATCTTACTAGAAGCAAATTTAATGTTGAGTTTCTATAGTCACAAACACTCTTTCTCATATGACATAATATTAAATACAATTTCCTTTTTTTCATTCTGACCATTATGATGGTGTATTAAGGCCAGATGTCTTTACTAAGATTTGGTCCTTAAGTCCTTTTTAATGAGCACAGTGACCACAAACAGACTGATTTAATTTTGCTGACAAAGTATAATACACAACTACCACAAGCAATTCAAAGCATGTGAACACATAAGAGAGCAAATACACACCACAATAAAGCACCTGTTTTTTTTTTAAATCAGGAAAACGGCACAACGCACTATTCTCACGGGCGGGTCTTATTTTTGCTGCTGCTGGTTTATCTGTTAATAAAAACCGCCAGGCTAGGCCACACACACCACACCAAAATCCAACAATATTTACAAAAACCCAGAGGAGCCAGAGATCGATTGTTTAGAGTTCACGCTGTGTTGCAGGCAGAGCTCAGGTGATCAGCTCCGCACACAAGCAGCGCGACACAACCGGTCTTTTTCCACAAAGCTTCTCCCCTGTACCCCCAGAGTTTAGTGCAACCCGATCAGTCCCAAATAATATATACAGAATATTTATAGTTCAGAGTTCGAGAGAACGGTCCAAATGACCCGTGTCCCTCCGTGAGGACAAGATCAGCAGTTCCTCGGTGAGACGTCGCTCATTAAAAAAAGAATAAACGCGATCTCACCAAACTCCAGTCGTTCGGGTAAATCCTTTTTTAGTCCTGGGGTAATCCACTGTCTTTGGTAAATCTACATTTGTCCGTAGATTCCACTTAAATCGCGGTAAATCCAGCCAGGGAAAGGTCCACTCGTCCACCTGTGCCTTCCGTGTGTCTCCTGAGTTCCCCCCGTGTGTCCTCCGTAGAGACATATAAATGTTCCGCACAGATATTCCCACACCTCCGCAGCGTAGATTGGCAGGTGACAAATAACATACATGACATTTATATGTGATGAGAAATATAACCTCTTTTCTCTCATTTCTAAAACAGCCCATGAACGAGAGTGTGCTGCTTCCCACACAGCGTGTGTGGAAGCCCGTCACGTGACAGAATGAACGAAAGAACGAGAACGAGAAGGAATCCACAGCTCTGATCTGTGCAGCCTGAGCAGCCTATCGCATGACAAATGAACGACGGACGAGAAGGAGAACTGCTTCTTACACACTGGTAAAGTTAAAAAATATTTATCATTAAATGAACACATATGTGCAGCGGAGAGGATGAAGTACAGGAACTATTAAAGTATGTATTATTAATATTTTATTATTTAATGGCGAATAACACTAAAACATATAATTTTCGAAAGCATTATATACAGACACAACTTTACATTATATACACAATAACTCTACACATCAACAAGAACCAAAGACCACTAATTAGTTATGATAGCGTATGCCGGTTGTCACAAATGAAGGAGGTCAGATATCAGATTCATTTCCTTGTTTGTTTCTCAGTACACAGCCCCGCAGCTGAGCTTCAGCAAATGAGCAATCTATGAATGATCTGTGAACGATCACGAACGTCCGTTCGTTTGCTGATCATTTGCTGCTGGTCAGATGCCACCACAGCCTGAGTGGCTTGGTCGTCATGTGACAAAAGAACGAAGATCCGGGGGCGACTTCGGTGAACGAATCATATCTGTTTCCTGTCCTGCCAACTGAGCTTATGCGGCTGCCTGCCATGTGTGCCGAGAGAAGAATCACTCACTGAGACATTCTGGGTTGATGTCCAGTACTAGACCTGTTCGTTTTATCTTCTGTGCAAGACTTGTTGAGTTCATCTTCAGGCCTCAATATCCTGAAAAGAAATTTCTAATCCTCGTCAGCAGTGTCTTCTGGGTTTTATTTGTGCTAAACCTGTATTTTCTCTGTCACTGCTGACTTGTGTTGTTGACTGTGGATTTCTTGACTGTACTTGTTCGGTTATCTTCTAGACAGGACTTGTCAGTTTTATCACCACAAAGAGGCTGTTGGGTTTATCTCCAGGTCTAGCCTTGTCAGGTTTATCTCCAGGTCTAGACTTGTCAGGTATATTCCACGTCATCCTCTTCAGAGTGGACTTCTCGAGTTTCCCTTTGGGTGTACTGTTGTTTGTGTTGTTTGTATTAGTGCCAATGTTGTTTTGACCAACAAAGCTGCAGGAAGTTGAAGGTGTGGGTTCTTCAACATCTGGAAGTTCACTTGGGTCTGTGGGACTCTTGTTAGGAAAGTGTCTCATGGTCAAAAAACTGGTGCCCCAGAGCTTCTATGGGCGTGATTCTCTTTGCAGGATCTGTGTGTAACATCCTTTTAAGAAGGCTTAAAAATGCCTATTGTCTTTCCACTTCTTGACTGTTTCTGGGTCTTGGCGCATCTTGAGCAGATCATCCACCACAATGAAAGTCTTCAGAAATACCACCATAGTCTTCGCTGTGCATACTGTTTGTGGTCATGTATTCATCCCTGGTTTTCAGTTGCCATGTGTGCTGCTTTCCCATGTTTTTTTCTTCCAGAAAAACCTTTTAGTGTACATCCCTTTATCCAGCACATGTTTAGCTGGCTGACCTTGCATCTTATAATGATGCTTAATTCCTCAAATGGATCCTGGATAGGAAACAGATGGGAGTTTATATACATGAAAGCCGCCACACATCCGAGAGACCACATATCCACAGCCGTGGTCACTGGGAGGCCCAAGGTTACCTCTGGCGCTGTGTAACCAGTAGGTTGTATGTGGAAACCTTGCTCTATCTCTGACACATCAGAGGCTAAACCAAAATCAATCCAGTTTCACCTTTAACGGCTTTTCATGACTAAAGCATTATGTTGTCTGGTTTGATATCCAAATGTACAAGACCAATGCTCTTGAGTGCATTCAAAAGCCACAGGGTCTGGTGCAGGATTACTCGAATCTCATCCACAGGTAGGTATGTGTGGTTTTCCATGTAGTTGTGTATCTGTATTTAACTTTTCCATTGCAATATAAGTGTAGCTGCCTTGCTTGAAATAGCCATAACACTTTACCAAATTGCACTTGTCCGGATCCAAACATCTGAGTTTCTTCAAAACGTTGATCTCCCTCATGGCCATCGATCGATATTCTTTCCTAATACATTTTACTGCCACATTTGTCAGACTGGGAAGCCTGTAACCATTCAACACGGTCCCAAAGCTCCCCTCTCCGATGAAGTTTGTGAGTAAGTACCCTGACATTTTCTGTGTTTTAAACACACAACGGTTGTTACGCATGACACATAACTTTAAGGATGTCATGACAACCGATGATATTCTAGAATTTTCTCCTAAAACCATGACAACCATCAAAACAACAAGAGTCCTTCAAATTACAAATAACATGTAATTGGCTTGTACAGCACAGCATGGCATTAAATCATTGTGTAACTACTGGACATGTGCCATCAACAGGGCACCGCAGGAAACATGGGTAAAACAATAAAATTATTATTAAGTTATTAAAATATTCTTGTACACCTACAGTTTAAATTTAAAGTATGTGTTTAGTATGTATTTAGATTTTTCTGCCTAAGTTTACAAATACTAGAACTTATATACCTGGGGTGATATTAAAGGCAATTAAAGCAATGGTGTGAGCTTGCAGGTAGTGTTCACCTTCAATCCACGATCAGGCTTTTTAATTATCTGTCAGAGCTGTGCTCACTGACCCAGACTAATGCATCATTTCATGTGCATGGGGAAAGGTTGGGTTAACACCCCAGCCTGTATCTTTCGAGAAATAAAACCCCATTAAGTTACAGAAAGCTGGAGGGCTCCAGCTCAGGACGGGAGGTGAAAAAAAAAACACAGAAAATCGCAGATTCACTGGCTATTAAGTCTGAAGGAGCTGCAGCAGATTGGCCCCATATGCAAGCATTTGGACAATTATTTATAACACACAAACAAATCAACCACAACCTTTGTCCTGGACGTCAGTGCCACTATATAAGTATCCATCCTCATGCAGTTTCTCTTGCCAAGTTTGCTTGTGCATCTCTCCCTATCAATACATTTATTATTTTTATTTCAATAGCCAGGTTATTTTTAACTGCTAGACTGCTGCTCTGCCTTTTTCACCATATTGCAACACAACCACGACATGACACACACACACAAAGCAGTGTTTCCCATCCTTGAAATTAGGGAGCAGCCAACCCCTCCAACTTACCTTATTTACCTTATTTACCTTATTTGCACGATGACATGTGGTTTCTGTCTCTACATGGTGGTGTTTTTATAATTCACTGCTGCTGTCTGCACACATGGGCCCGGTGCGCATATACACAGATTGTCATTTTAATGTGTTTAATTTGTTTGGCTCTCAGCATATCACCTAAAACAATATATATACAAAGCATAAACCAGTAAACTGAACATGATTATTGATGAGTTACATTTTTCCAGCAGGTACCAGAGAAACAGTACCATTGCACCCATGATTATTAGACCAGAATCTTGCATGTGCGTGTGAGATGAAATCAAACGTTGACCACAAACAAGTCTTAATTGAGAAGAAACAAAAAGATTCTTCATTCTTTGGTGTCCTTTCAAAGCTCAGTAAAGCTGGATGTTGTATATAGCATCTCTCCACTGTATACTTCTTGTAAATCATGTCATGCCTTAAGAACTGTTCCTGTTGCCTTTCCACCACATCCAACCAGTTTGACCGTTAACACAGAACCTCCGCTCACTAGACATGGTCTCCACTTTCTCAGGTCATCTTTGCATGCCTGTCTGCACAAATGCACTGAGTTTCTGTGTGTCTGATAATCTGTGGTAAGATTACATGTTAGATTGAAAAAAGATTACAGATGTGTTCCCTTTTTGACTGTCATGACATTAATAAATACAAATAAAAAGAGATGTGCATCATTTGATTATTTGTTGATATCATTATTATTAGCCATGCACAAACTTACACTAACAGCAGCAAGACCCAGAAGCAGACTGACAGCTTAGGTTGAGGGTTTCTTTAATGAACTAAACGACAGCAGAGGAGGCAGTTGTGGGCAGGAGAGGGAGTCCAGATGAGGTCCAGGTGTACCAGCAGCCAGCACCCAGGAAACCACGCCCAGCCACTCTGAAACAAAAACACCTCTCACCGAGAGGAAGAGCATAGATAGCAGGCATAGGCATAAGGCCATAAACACAAGATCAAAACATAACTCCAGTACAGTTATGTAGTGGATGAGCAGTGTGCTGTAATGAAAAACAGTTCTTCTGTATAGTCTTCACGGATAGTGAGTCAAGGTTAATGAGTTTGAGGGGGATCAATTTATTAATTGTAACATTTCTAACACCACCACACATAGGTGAGAGAGAGACAGAGACCGGGAAACTGAGTAAACACTCTAAGTTCAGTTCAGTCATACAAAGAGTCTGTGTTTCACAAAGTGGTCAAACCTGTACCATCAAATCAAAGAAGCCATGAGCAGGAACAAGGGAAACATCACCACACCTTTGACTTTATGTAACAATCATTATCAGATTAGAATTTTCTAACAGATGTTAAAAAGTCACCCTAAAAACTACATGCCAATGCATCAACATTTGAATAAATCATTCATATAACTGTTCAGGTTATATACATATAAAATACATAAAAAGACATTTAAACAAGATGGCAGGAGCAAGGTGAAGTCAGGACAAAGGAGATTCATGTTGGCAGGTCTGATTATTTATAAGCCGTGGGCAGCTTATAAATTGTCCAAGTGGAGGACAAGACAGACCATGAATGATTTTAAACATTAAAACATAAAAATGTTTTACCCATAGCGTGCATAAAGCCCTTTACAGACTCAAACTCTCCCCGCCTACACACCTACAGAATACTTGCAGCTCCGCCCTGTGTACTTCCTGGGAATGACATGTATTACAGGTTTACCTTGAAATGAAGACAACTGATTGGTTTATACTGAGTCACCTAAAGTGTTTGATAGGTCAATGACAGCTGATGACAGCCTAGTGCTTGTCTAACAAATATCAGTGTAGATTAAGGTGTTGTTGCTGCTCACTCAGTGGTTGTTTGAGCAGGACTCCAGTGTAAGTACCTGCTAATATTCTGATTTATCCTTTTGATGGTGCTGTATGTAACTAAGTAGAACTCGCTTTACTATGATTATTACTTAGATTATTCCTAAATCAGGTAGAATAGGTGGAGATTTTTAAATATGATGATCATCTGTTGATTCTTTTTTCAAATTCTAACTTCCTATACTTTCCTTCAGTTGCCAATGGCTGGTCTACCTTCTTCTGAGCCACTCGCAGAAGTAATTAAAGAAGTACTCCAGAACAGTGATCAAACCCTGGCTGTAGAAAAGATCAATGAGTTTTTAGACAAGCAGAACAACATTCCACTCAACATCGCTGTCACTGGAGAGTCTGGCTCTGGTAAATCCACCTTTGTTAATGCCTTCAGAGGCAATAAACAATGGAGATGATGGAGCTGCACCCACTGGTTGTGTAGAAACCACCACAGAGGTTACAGCATACCCTCATCCAAACTATCCTATGTGGTCTTATGGGATCTCCCTGGTATCGGCACCACCAAGTTTCCAGCTAATAAGTACAAGAAGCATGTTGGACTGGAGAAGTATGACTTCTTCATCATCATCTCAGACACTCGCTTCAGAGAAAATGACGTCAGACTGGCTAAGAAGATCAGGAAGATGAAGAAGAAGTTCTACTTTGTCCGCTCAAAGATCGACAGGGATTTACAAAGTGAGAAGAAATTACGTGCAAGAGTAACTTTGACAGAGAGAAGACTTTAACCAAAATCAGGGACAACTGCATTCAAGGTTAGTTCACACTGAGGACATGTTCCCACCTGTGATGGTGTTCGCCATCATGCTCACACAACCCTAGCTTCCAGACTGCACACACTCACACAGTCTAATGTTGTGATCTTACAGATCTTACTAGAAGCAAATTTAATGTTGAGTTTCTATAGTCACAAACACTCTTTCTCATATGACATAATATTAAATACAATTTCCTTTTTTCATTCTGACCATTATGATGGTGTATTAAGGCCAGATGTCTTTACTAAGATTTGGTCCTTAAGTCCTTTTTAATGAGCACAGTGACCACAAACAGACTGATTTAATTTTATTTTTCTTTTCTTTTCTAACACAGGTCTTCAGAAAGAAGGCTTTGAGTCTCCACAGGTCTTCCTGGGGTCCAGCTTTAACCTCCATGACTTTGACTTCCCTCAGCTACAGGAGACATTAGAGACAGAACTTCCTGAACACAAAAGGATGCTCTCCTGAGAACCACAACCCATCACCAGCCTGGAGATCATCAAGAAAAAAAAAAAACGCTTTTAAGTCCAAAATAAAATACTATGCTGCTGCCTCTGCAGTAGGAGCAGCTGTTCCTGTTCCTGGTCTTTCTATTGCTGTTGATGTAGGCATACTTATTGCTGCTATCACGCAGTACGTGGTTGGGTTTGGTCTCGATGTCTCAACGCTGCAGAGACTTGCTGCAAGGATAAATGTTCCTTTTAAGGATCTGATGTCTGTCACAGTTTCACCGCTGGCTGCAAAAAGAGTAACCCGAGACCTTGTCGTGAGGGTGCTGTCTTCACTAGCAGGCACGGCTGCACTGATGGCAACAGAGGAAGGCTCCAGATTAATTCCAATTCTCGGAATCCCAGTATCAATGGGCGTCTCTTTTATCACAACCTACAAAGGTCTGAATCATATCCTCGACATGCTCACTGAAGATTCAGAGAGAGTCTTTAAAAGGGCTTTGACACCTCAGAGTGATGCATCATATTCGTAAACATATGCTGATATAGATATTCAGTGTGTTAAGGCTTCCTGCTTTCTGTCAGGTTTTTTCCATTATGTCACACAATCACTGTAAAAAGGTCTGGAGGTGTGGAGTTTTCAGTACATTACAGCAGATGATGTTAGTAGGAGCTACTTTGCCAATTGTTTATTGGAATAATTTGTTTATTTTTTGGGTTAGTTAGTTAGTGGGTATTATTCGCATGTTTATTTAATGTAAATTAGTTATTGATTTAGTTTAATTTATTGTTGCAATTTAGTGTCACTAGGGGGCACCAAGGTTATATTTATTAGGTAAGCAGGTAGACACAGGTAGACCAGAATGCCCTGGGTGGGCTAATGGTTTTTTACCAGCGCAAGAGACACAGCAGGGACAAGTTTGTCTGGTGTCTGCCTGAACACGGACTAAATAAACCTGCCATCAAAATGATTTTTTGGAATGGACATTGAGTTTTTTCTGCCAAATCCCCACGGTGCATATGAGTGATTGTTTGATTTTAGTTGATCGGTTTTGTTTAGTTAGAGTTTCAAATATTTTCGACAAATAGTCACTACAATGTTAGTAATATGTAACATCCACCAACCACAGCCATAATAACCCAGATATCTCTTTGTTCTGTTCTTGTACGTTTGATTTATGTCCCCCTCTCTTGTATAAATAAATATGATTCTCCTGTGTAGGTATAAAGTAGTCACATTAGTGCACATGATTTTTTTTCACAAGACATAATTCACTGATGTACTGTGTTACTGAGTCTGTCTGACGCCTGTAAGACTAATTGTGATTAATGTTTGCTGACCTCTAGTGGTCGTGGTGAGGAAAAAGAACAGATGAAATGATTGCGATTTGTAATTATTAAAACAATGAACAGCATTGTTTTAATCCTTCTTCTCTGCCATTTCTTCTTTAACCAAAAACAATGTTTGGAATTTCAGGTAGGTACCACTCAGCTGGCTTATCTTAACAGAGGGGAGTGCCAATCAATTGGCACCCCCTGCTTGTGTTGTCCTGCAGACTGTCTGGATGGAATGATGTTAACCACAGTATAAATTGTCTGTCTGTGCTCACCAGAAGGAATTTCAGGTAGGTACCACTCACCACTGTATTATTATATTGAGTGTCTGATTATAACTTATGTGGCCAGTCAGGTGCTTTTAGTGAACACTAAAAGTGAAGCAAATAGTAAATCCTCTATTAGTTACACTGAACTACGTCCTCAATAGAAACAGAAGCTCTGACGGCTCTGCACACCTGTTCATGAGTGTAACGCACACACCTGCAACAGACCCACTGATAATGATGCTGGTCATTTGACACGTCACAGTCTGGGTGCATAGAGCCTGACAGTCACCTCCTTCCTGCTGCCACACTAAACTACTTTTCATCTGTACTACACACAGCAGCATGAACACAGCTAAGAAGCCATCGGCCACACTTCAGAACCATGGAGGGTGAAACAGCGAGCACACAACCACAGCAAACCAGCACTATGATCAAATATCAAATATCTTACACTATGATGACGGCTGAGTTGGTAAATACACAGATAATTCAGCATCACGACTTTTCTCAGATACACATTAACACAGACTGCAAACAGCAGCAGCAGCAAGCAGAGTGAAACAGTCAGCACGACAGTTCTGTTCTATCCTCAGGGCAGGCAGAGAAACACCATTGAACAGTGCCTGTGATTTAAATGTTAAACTTATTGTGGCTTGTTGAGCTCCTGCACTTTTGTCAAAAACACAATTTCACTTGTCAAATTGTATGTTTTAATTGTCACATTTTGTAATTGTTTTATTGACATGTGCTGCTGACCTATCATTTTATATATATTTTATCAGGTTAAATAAAGGTTGATAGAGACAGCTATGGCATAATATTTGTGAATTTATTGTGAGCGCAGGCGAATAAAAACTCCAAGCATGTCAATTATATGTTGAGGAGAAAATGTAATACTGTAAGGAAAAAATATTTTCGAGCACACAATAACTGAATTTGAGCAGACAAAAACATGTTTCCTTTGCTCAAATAAAGTGTCATCTACACACAAAATTACCTATTTCCTTCAGTTTTCAGGTTCTTTCTCCTCGCCTTGCACTCTCTCTCCACTTCTCCTTATCTGCCTGCCCAGTTCAGCCTTCCTGCTTGCACAACTATTACACACATGCCAGAATTCTGATACACCAGTTTGACATTCATGCTGCCATTCATGGAAGAAAAAGCTGCCTGTGTTTGTAAGTATATATGTATGCCCAGCTGATGACTACCTGGAGGTCTTTATGTCAACTTTCTTCTTTTAGAATACTCAAACTCTTCCTCAGTCTCAAATATGCAGTGAATACTTTACATACATTCTTGTAAATCACGTGATTAGGTATTTAGTTTAGGCTGTTTGCCCTCTGATGACTGTATAAAGTTGTCCAGTAGTTGAACTCATACAGCTTACTGTAACTCTTTTAAAAATCACAAACGTCTCTGCTCAGTCTGTTTTAACAGGACTCCTGTGTAAGTATCTGCCAAAATTCTACTTCCGTTTAATCTTATGTAGTTGAAATTATGTACTCAGATTACTACTGACATGGATTTTGTCTGTGGCAGGTAAGATAGTAAGACAGTGAGAACATCATCCATTAACAGAAGAAATTAAAGAAGCCCTGCAGAACAATGAGCAAAACCTAGCTGTAGAAAAGATAAATGCATTTTTGGAGGAGCTGAACAACATTTCACTCAACATCACTGTCACTAGAGAATGTGGCTCTGGTAAATCCACCTTTGTTAATGCCTTCAGAGGCATAAAAAATGGAGATGAGGGAGCTGCTCCCACTGGTTGTGTAGAAACCACCACAGAGGTTACAGCATACCACCATCCAAACTATCCTAATGTGGTCTTATGGGATCTCCCTGGTATCGGCACCACCAAGTTTCCAGCTAATAAGTACAAGAAGCATGTTGGACTGAAGAAGTTTGACTTCTTCATCATCATCTCAGACACTCGCTTCAGAGAAAACGATGTCAAACTTCTACTTTGTCCGCTCAAAGATCGACAGTGATTTATATAATGAAAAAAAGAATCAGAGAGAGTTCGACAGAGAGGAGACTCTGATAAAAATCAAGGAGAACTGCATTCAAGGTAAGAGTGCACCAATATTCAATGTTACCCTATTACAATGTTTTTTACAATTTGTTTTCCTTTGACACAACCCTCCCTTCTGTAGCCTACTTCTTGTAAATCAGGTGTTTTACAAACATCACCTCCTACTTGAGAACTGATGGCTTAGACTATGCCACCTGAAGCGTTTTCATTGGTCACTGCATTGTGATAAAATCCTATAACAGGTAGTTGATCTGACCTGCATAAACCTCATTGGAACTTATTTCATAAGGGAAATGTCTGTATGAGTAAGTATCTGCTAATATTGCAATTTATTCTTTAATAATGTATCAACAGTGTTGAGGTAACTGGTAAATCCACCTTTGTTAATGCCTTCAGAGGCCTAAAACGTGGAGATAAGGGAGCTGCACCTACTGGTTGTAATGAAACCACCACAGAGATTACAGCATATCCCCATCCAAACTATCCTAAGGTGATCCTATGGGATCTCCCTGGAGTTGGCACCCCCCAGGTTTTCGAGCTGATAAGTACCTGGACAATGTTGGACTGGACAAGTTTGACTTCTTCATCATCATCTCAGCCACTCGTTTCACAGAAAACAATGTGAAACTCGCTCGGGAGATTCAGAAGATGAAGAAGAAGTTCTACTTTGTCCGCTGCAAGATTGACAGTGATTTATATAATGAAGAGCAGGATTTCAAGACCAAGTTTGACAGAG
The DNA here is from genome assembly GCF_900634625.1 of Parambassis ranga. Taxonomy (NCBI): domain Eukaryota; kingdom Metazoa; phylum Chordata; class Actinopteri; family Ambassidae; genus Parambassis; species Parambassis ranga. The sequence goes on from NW_021144741.1 coordinate 24,385, forward strand.
AGAAGACTCTGATGGAAATCAGACAAAACTGCATTCAAAGTAAGTTTCTGAATTAATATTGAATGTTATCCTCTTACAGTGTTAAAATGCAGTTGCATAGGTGTCATTTACAAAGAGTTTGGGCTGGCGCACATACACAGATGAGTAGCAGCCAGCGGCCAACACGTTTGCTAATGTTCAGGTTAATACTATAGGAGTATTGTGGCCTTAGAGGCCAACAAGAAGCAGATTAGTGTGCACTGGCAGTGTCTGAACATAAATGCAGGCATGCATACACTTTTTTATTATCCTAAGCATGGAGGGGTAGGCTGGTGCAGCATCACAGTGTGACAGATATGGCACACTGGTAGTGCCAGAACTGACTGTTGTGTTCTGTATTGCTGCTACAGCGGCTATACTTCAAAATAGAGACACAATTTAAGACCCGTGTTATATGTATGTAAAAACAAAAAAACATTAAAAAAAGCTGTGATTATATTATATTTCAGACATCATGTTCCTGCAAATGAGGAGCCACACAGAATAAAATGCAGGGGTTGCAGCCCCCTAATGTCCCCCTCGTGGCACAAACTTCTTTTCATAATTTCGTCCTTTTCTTTTGTATTACATATTTTAACTGTTTTGAAATGTTGAGCTGACCAAACGATAGTTATTCATTTTGTCAGAATTCAGATTTTACTTATTATCTATACATATTGCATCTATTTAAATACAGTTGTAGTGTTCATCAGAATATTTGTGTGTTTTCATAAAATTAAAAAAATAAGTTTGACAGAAAGAGTTATTTGATCTATATCCTGATATGTATCATAAAAAAAACAATCCTCAAGTCCAGTTGCCTCGATTTAAATCACTTTCCTCATTTTAGCACACATTAATTACTGTACATTGTTTACAGATAATCTGGTGAGTTGACTTAAGAGTTATATTAACTCTGAAACATTTTGTATACTACAAACAGATCTTAAAGCTGAAGGCCTTACGTCCCCAGAGGTCTTCCTGGTGTCCAGCTTTAAACTCGGTAAGTTCGACTTCCCTCTGTTACAGAAGACATTAGAGAGACAAATCCCCAGACACAAGAGGGACGCTCTGCTGTTTGCCATGCCCACCATCAACTCGGAGATCATCACGAAAAAGAAAGAAGTTTTCCAGTCCAGCATTAAATACCATGCCCTGGTATCTGCAGCAATAGCAGCTGTTCCTGTTCCTGACCTGTCTTTTGCTGTTGATCTAACTCTACTGCTTAGAGTTCTCAAAGAGTATATACTTGAGCTTGGTCTTGATAAGTCGTCACTGGAAAGACTTGCTGCCAGCTCAGATGTGCCATATGATGATTTGAGATCTGTCATTAAATCACCACTGGCTGCAGAAAAAATAACCTGTGAGCTCATCCTGAAGGCGTTGACCGCATTAGCAGGCACAGCTGTGCTCATGGCAGCAGAGGAAGGGTCCAGATTCATTCCAATATTTGGAATTCCAGTAGCAATGGGCCTCTCTTTCACCACAACCTACAGAGCTCTGAATCATTTCCTGGATGTGCTTGCTGAAGATGCACAGAGAGTCTTTATAAAGGCTCTGGGTGTGGACACCTCAGTGTGATGCATCATACGGTTTCTAACTGAATACCAGCTGCGAATTTAGTCAAATATAGTTTTTTTTAAAAAAATAAAAACTATATTTGACTTGATTTGAAATAAAGATTAATCACTTTATTATGGCCTCAATCAGTCTCATTTATGTTATTAGTGCAGGACAGGAAATTTGAGAAAAATAAGATATTATTGTGTAAATGTTATAAAATGCTTATTATTGCGATTGTATTGTATAGTTACAATTGTAATTGTAATCATTTACGTAGGTGTATAGCATGTTAGAATCACTGCATTTATTTTGTTGCACACTGCAAGTTTCACCTCACTATTTCAGATTTGTTGGGGCCTCAGTCCTCTTTCTGTTCATGCCAGATCCTCTAGAGCTCTCACACCGCAAGTGCACTGAACTCTGGGTAGTTTTCACTTGAAGCAAAATATCTACTGTAATGCTTGTTAAATTATTACATGTCCATCCATCCATCATCCATTAACTTGCTTCGTCCTGCAGTGCAGGGTCACGTGGAGCCTATCCCAGCTAACTATAGGTGAGAGGCATGCAGACAAACAACCCTCACACTCGCAATTTAGAGTGACCAATTGACCTAGCATCTTTAGAATGTAGGCACAGGGAGAACACAGTGGAAAGATTTACATTATTTATTGCCATAGTTATTTTTTATTGGGTGTCTAAATAACTTGTTTATAAAATGTAAATTACATTTATATAATTCGAATTATGCATTTATAATAGTAATAATTATAATAATTATTATATTTTATATAATTATTGTTTATTGCCATTGCCACGACCACGACCTGCTGCTGCCATGCTTTGTTTGTTTTCACCGACTACAGTCACTACGGCAAGTAAAGAAGGTTATAATACAGTGAAAAAGTCAAAGTGGACCCAGTGCACGTTCACAATGTTCACAATGCGCTGATTAGGTGAACCATACTGCAGACTTTTTTAGCAAACTTTCTAGGTTCGTTTTAAATGGGGTCTGGGTACGGTTGGAGCATTCACACAAAAAATGTGTCATTGATCTGAATTTGAGTTCGAAATACACCATATCTATCCATCCATCCATCCATCTTCTACCGCTTATCCGGGGCCGGGTCGCGGGGGCAGCAGTCTAAGCAGGGACACCCAAACTTCCCTCTCACCAGACACTTCCTCCAGCTCCTCTGGGGAATCCGAGGCGTTCCCAGGCCAGCCGAGAGACATAGTCTCTCCACCGCGTCCTGGGTCTTCCCCGGGGCCTCCTCCCAGTGGGACATGCCCGGAACACCTCCCCAGGGAGGCGTCCAGGAGGCATCCGAACCAGATGCCCGAGCCACCTCAGCTGGCTCCTTTCGATGTGGAGGAGCAGCGGCTCTACTCCGAGCTCCTCTCGGGTGACTGAGCTTCTCACCCTATCTCTAAGGGAGCGCCCAGCCACCCTTCGAAGGAAACTCATTTCGGCCGCCTGTATTCGCGATCTCATTCTTTCGGTCACTACCCAAAGCTCATGACCATAGGTGAGGGTAGGAACGTAGATTGACCGGTAAATCGAGAGCCTCGCCTTCCGGCTCAGCTCCTTCTTCACCACAACAGACCGGTACAGCGACCGCATTACTGCGGAAGCTGCACCGATCCGTCTGTCAATCTCCCGCTCCATTTTCCCCTCACTCGTGAACGAGACCCCGAGATACACAAACTCCTCCACTTGGGGCAGGAGCTCTCCTCCGACCCAGAGAGGACAGACTACCTTTTTCCGGTCGAGAACCATGGCCTCAGACTTGGAGGTGCTGATTCTCATCCCAGCCGCTTCACACTCGGCTGCAAACCGTCCCAGTGCACACTGGAGGTCCCGGCTCGATGAAGCCAACAGGACAACATCATCTGCAAAAAGCAGAGATGAAATCCTATGGTTCCCGAACCAGATCCCCTCCGGTCCCTCGCTGCGCCTAGAAATTCTGTCCATAAAATTATGAACAGAACCGGTGACAAAGGGCAGCCCTGCCGGAGTCCAACATGCACTGGGAACAGGTCTGACTTACTGCCGGCAATACGAACCAAACTCCTGCTCCGGCCATACAGGGACCTAACGGCCCTCAACAGAGGGCCACGGACCCCATACTCCCAGAGCACCTCCCACAAGACGCCGCGAGGGACACGGTCGAACGCCTTCTCCAAGTCCACAAAACCATGAACCCTCCAGCACCCTGCGGAGGGTATAGAGCTGGTCCAGTGTTCCGCGGCCAGGACGAAAACCACATTGCTCCTCCTTAATCCGAGGTTCGACTATAGGCCTAATTCTCCTCTCCAGTACCCTGGTGTAGACTTTCCCAGGGAGGCTGAGGAGTGTGATCCCCCTGTAGTTGGAGCACACCCTCCGGTCCCCCTTTTTTAAAAAGAGGGACCACCACCCCGGTCTGCCAGTCCAGCGGCACTGCCCCCGATTGCCACGCGATGTTGCAGAGGCGTGTCAACCAAGACAGCCCCACAACATCCAGAGACTTAAGGTACCCAGGGCGAATCTCATCCACCCCCGGTGCCTTGCCGCCGGGGAGCTTTTTGACTACCTCGGCAACTTCAGCACAGGTGATGAACGAGTCCACCACTGAGTCATCAGCCTCCGCTTCCATAATGGAAGGCGTGTTGGTGGGATTGAGGAGGCCCTCAAAGTACTCTTTCCACCGTCCAACCACCCCCTCAGTCGAGGTCAACAGCTCCCCACCTCCACTGAATACAGTGTTGGCAGAGTACTGCTTCCCCCTCCTGAGGCGCCGGACGGTTTGCCAGAATCTCTTTGAGGCTGACCGATAGTCCTCCTCCATGGCCTCCCCGAACTCCTCCCAGGCCCGAGTTTTTGCCTCTACAACTGCCCTTGCTGCAGCACGCTTGGCCTGCCGATACCTATCAGCTGCTTCAGGAGTCCCACAAGCCAACCAGGCCCGATAGGACTCCTTCTTCAGCTTGACGGCATCCCTGACCTCCGGTGTCCACCACCGGGTCCGGGGATTGCCGCCACGACAGGCACCAGAGGCCTTGCGGCCGCAGCTTCGGACTGCTGCATCGACAATGGAGGTGGAAAACATAGTCCACTCCGACTCAATGTCTCCAGCCTCCCTCGGAATCTGGGTGAAGCTCTCCCGGAGGTGGGAGTTGAAGATCTCCCTAGCGGAGGGTTCGGCCAAACGCTCCCAGCAGACCCGCACAGTACGTTTGGGCCTGCCGGACCCGTCCAGCCTCTTCCCCCGCCAACGGATCCAACTCACCACCAGGTAGTGATCAGTTGACAGCTCAGCCCCTCTCTTCACCCGAGTGTCCAAAACACAAGGTCGAAGGTCGGCTGACACGATTACAAAATCGATCATCGACCTCCGGCCTAGGGTGTCCTGGTGCCAGGTGCACCGATGGACAACCTTGTGCTCGAACATGGTGTTCGTTATGGACAAACAATGCCCAGCACAGAAGTCCAATAACAAAACACCACTCGGGTTCAGATCGGGGAGGCCGTTCCTCCCAATCACGCCTCTCCAGGTGTTACTGTCACTGCCCACGTGGGCGTTGAAGTCTCCCAGCAAGATGACAGAGTCCCCGGTTGGGGTGCCATCCAGCACCCCTCCCAGAGACTGTAAGAAGGTCAAGTACTCTACACTGCTGTTCGGCGCATACGCCGAAACCACAGTGAGAGACCTCTCCCCAACCCGGAGGCGCAGGGAGGCGACCCTCTCACATACTGGGGAAAACTCCAACACATGGCAGCTAAGCTGTGGGGCTATAAGCAAGCCCACACCAGCCCGCCGCCTCTCACCATGGGCAACTCCAGAATAGAAGAGAGTCCAACCCCTCTCAAGGAGTTGAGTTCCAGAACCCAAGCTGTGCGTGGAGGCGAGCCCGACTATATCTAGTCGGTACCGCTCGGCCTCCCGCACAAGCTCAGGCTCCTTCCCCCCCAGCGAGGTGACATTCCATGTCCCCAGAGCCAGTTTCTGTGTCCGGTGATCAGGTCGCCGAGGCCCCCGCCTTCGACTGCCACCCAATCCACTCTGCACCGGCCCCTTACGGTTCCTCCCACCGGTGGTGGGCCCATGGGAGGTCGGCCCCACGTCGCTCCTTCGGGCTAAGCCCGGCCGGGCCTGGTGGGGAAAGGCCCGGCCACCAGGCGCTCGCATTCGAGCCCCAACCCCGGGCCTGGCTCCAGGGTGGGGCCCCGGCTGCGCCATACCGGGCGACGTCACGGTCCTTGATTTTGCTTGCCTCATAAGGGGGTTTTTGGACCGCTCTTAGTCTGGCCCATCACCCAGGACCTGTTTGCCTTGGGAGACCCTGCTGGGGGCATTAAGCCCCCGACAACATAGCTCCTAGGATCATCTGGGCACTCAAACCCCTCCACCACAGTAAGGTGGCGGTCCATGGAGGGGTACACCATATCTATGGTCTTTATATGCACAAGTAGTTGGAGGTCAACACTGAGAGAATGTGAGGGCATTCCCCCTTTTGGAAAAAAAAAGGAAGCACAATGCCATTATTGCAATTACTGCCAGGGAATGGCGTAACATGTGAACTTAAAGTGGAGAACTTCACTACATTAAAGTCAATGACAAAACACCAACACTTTATCACGTACATATCCAACAGCAACAAAGCCACACTGCCATCAGTCTTGCATCCGTTTTCTTCTTTCAGCTATCACAACAAGTGTAACATTGTCCAATATTTACTATAGTTTGGTCACTTTCTAGCTTCCTGTTGTTTGTTTGCCACACATGTTCCTCTTCACTGGCGCTGCCATAACCTCCACTCAGATAATAACAGGCTAGATCTATCTTAACAGTTTGCTGGTGGTTAGCTCCTCCTTTGAGCAGCTCTAATATAGATACATGCCACAAAGCATGTCATATTTAGTTTCTGTGTGTCCTGTGTGGATCGGCTTCATACTGTTGAGTTAATATGCCATAAAAATTAATTTGCAGCATTATTTCAAGGGACAAAGAGGCATAGTATTAGTTAAAATATACACATCATTTCCTTAAAGACCCAAATAAGCAACTGACAACTACACAGCAGCACTGTCTGAATCTTCACTTCAGACAGGTCAGCTTTCAGTTTATAAACTACACACATATAAACTACATAAACTTGTGTTTGGACACACAAAGTGATTGTTTGGAGGGTGCAACCCCCATTAAAATACATGGGATCTGCCCTGAGAGGAGTAAAATGAGGATTTTAGGAATGATTCAGCTTGTATAATAATTTCAGCTTTTGTTCAGAGTAATTCAACTCTTGTTCTGCCATTCAGCTTCTATTCATATGCATTCTGATGTGTTTTTTCATATTTTAAGAATTCAAAGCAATCGTTCAAATAAGCTTTTAAAGCAATGCTTCAGCTCCTGCAATCAAACTTGCATTTTCTTCAGGAAATTATTTTTCTAGTTATTATTTTAATCAATATGCAACATTTATCTTAATATTAAAAATAAACTTTGAATTCATGTGGATGTGAGCAAAATGTTCAACTGTTTGGATATTGTTGACTGTAACAATGTGGTGAGTTTACTGGCCTCCAGTGGTGACTGTGAGAAACTACAACAGATACAAAAAATGTCATATGGACATTTTTTGATCATAGATGTCAAAAAATTATTTTTATAACCATATTTGATTTTTTAATCAAACAATCAATGCACCCTATAACATATTCTAACACTAGGTGAAGTTCTACACTTTCACATTCAGTAGGTACAATTACAACATCTGACTCAGCTCTAACAGTGGAGGTGCTGCAGGATGCTGCATCATGGCTTCAAAGCTGACCTCAACCTGCTGCCCTTAGAGCACACCTCCATCACCTTTCTTCTGGATGAACTGCAGAATGCTGCTGTCAACATATCAGGGTGTCACACTGCAGCCAGGACAAGAGTGAGGATAGAGGCATATATCATGTGTATGAAGCAGTCACATCAATCTATTGCTAATATATTCAATGTCAAATTCAAGTCTTTTCTTCAACTTTCCTGCTCTTTTTATTCTGTTTTCATGACTGAAACTGCAACAATTACTGATGTGATTCCACACAGTGATTTCTCTCAGTTATTCAGCAACTCACTTGTTCAAACTGGACAAATGGCTCAAAATATTTTTGAATAAAACATGACAGCTGTAAGTGCAGGAGGTAACAGATGAGGGTAGGTTTAACCTGGTTGGACTTAAACTTGCTTCTAATACTCGGTGAGAGTGAGAGTGAGAGAGAGCATTCTGCCCAGCAACCACAGCAGCCTCATCAGTGCACCTAAAACACACACAAAGAAACCAACAACAGATAAGAGTCCACAAGGTGGCGACAAGTCACCTCACCACATCCACTTTCTACACAACTACGGCTCACTGTCAGCACTCAGTGCGTCAACACACTCATCCAGCATCAACATCCGTCCTCTGAGGTACTTTGAGGATGTGACAGCAGCTGTGTCAGAGCTCAGAGACAAACTACAGGACACTCTGAGACAGAAAAAAAGTTCACTGGGGAAAATGTATTAATATGATTAATTAATCATATTAACATATAAATCGATCTTTAAAAAATAATATAAGAATCTATTCAGATTAAGCCCAACACCATGCAGGGTGATTGGCATTTGCCAGAGAACACCAAGACTGGCATATTCACCGTTGGCGCCCTGTGTTCTTCACGGATGAGAGCAGGTTCACACTGAGCATGTGTTAGACGTGAGTCTGGAGACACCATCGAGAACATTCTGCTGCCTGCAACATCCTCCAGCATTATTACTTATTCATTTTTTGCCTTTCTGGTTTTGGACCTCTACTCATTCTCATAGAAACCTTGAATAAAACTGAACTTGCCTCTCCCTTATTGACTCTCACATTGTTTTGATATTACACAGCACACTCCAATATTGACAGACCTCTGTTTGTCTCCTTCAACTCATGTTGTATCACACTCACTTTCTACCTCAGTTATGTAATGTGTTTTCTGACCAAGTTCTTTCCTTGAGTGTGTTGTCTTGTGTGAGGCATCTCCTCTGTGGCTTCTGATGTAGAGATTCAGGTGAACAGGGAGGTGACACCAGTGGTGTCAGGAGTTCAGCCAAGTGCTTAGCCACATTGTATGTGACTGAGTTTGTGCTGCTGATGATGGGTCTGAGGGGGACTTGTGTATCTTGGGGAGTCCATACAGGCGTGGAGTGGCTTCCCCAGGATACAGTCGGAAGTAGAGCTTGCGGTTGATGCTTTGGTCCTTCTCCTACCCACAGCCAGAAAGCCCCCACCTGCTCTTATCCTTTTAAATTGAGAAACTTTTAGCCTTTTAAACCACTGATTTTTATTGTCCATTTGTAATAAAATTGTATTCTTGGATTTGGAACCTTGTGCCTTGCCTGCCTGGGTACTGAACCTGAGTACGTTTCTCTTTAAAAATTGTGATTTCCTCACTGGAGTACTGGAGTCCTCGGGCACTCTCCCGAGGTGGCGTATTTGTCACGTGTTAGTAAGCTGGTCATCTCGCCAGCGTGTCGCCACATTAAGCTGGAAAAACCTTCCCTTAACAGAGGTGGTGGCCTCAGACATCGTCTTTCTACCACTTATAATGCAGTGATTCCATCCATTCCCAGCACATATATTCTTCTCTCACACACATATATTCTTACCTACATCCGTTTCCACTATTCTTTCTCTCTCACTCACATATATTCTTACTCTCACACACATATATGAATGTAAAATAAGAATATATGTATGTGAGAGGGAGAATATATGTATGTGAGAGGGAGAATATGTGTGTGTGAGAGTGTCAGACTGCATTATGTCTTGTACGGCCCCTCATAGCTACCTAGGGGGCATATTGTACAGGGGGCTACGACTCACCACACCCATTGTGCAATAGTAATGTTTCAAAATCCCAGAATTTGTTTACCGTATTATCCAGACTATAAGTCGCACTTTTTTTTCATCCTTTGGCTGGGTATGCGACTTATACTCAGGGGTATACTCAGGTGCGAGTTATCTATGAAAAAATATACAACTAGTTAGCCTTGCGTCCTGACGTCCCATTACAAATATAATGGCAGCTGTTCTGTCCCTCTCCTGATGGTTCTCTTCCACCTCCAGCTTGTCCACACTTTGCATTCCAAGCATAGATGACACGCATGTTCACGGAACGTGTGCTTGCAGCTGAGCCTCTGCCTGAACCTCAGACCTCACCTGGCAACAAGGAATTCTATTTTCTGATTGGTCGATATGTCGCTAATTCCAGACAGCTATGTGAGCGCACAGAAGTCTGCCTTTTACTCATCCTGTGAAGTTTGGGTGGGGTCAAATAAAACGTATGAATTCATTTGTTTGATCCTCAGATCACAAACATATTTTTTAGACAGTTCATTTTTTTTAATAAAATATAACCAGAAAACAATGTGGAATGATTTACAAACATGAAGTGAAATTCAACTATATGCTCTCGTCAGGAACCTTTTTTGTTGCCTTGGAGAGTCTCCACTGCCACCTGCTGGCTGTTTTAACTTGTGAATCCATCCATTAATGGAATAGATAGCTTTGAATCATGCAACAGGAACATTCACATTTTCTTAAATCAAATTATTCTTACCTATCAGTCCATTTATTAAAAAACTAAGTAAGGTCACTGATAATGGGAAATCATCACTTTAAGTGCAGAAAAAAACAATCAATCATCAGTGTACAGTTTTGTCTGTCCAAGCCATCAATTAAAATGGAAAGTCAACATAGAATTGGAAAGGATGTTTGCATTGGCAAGTAAAGCAGTAAAGCCAATGGAGACAATGTCCTCTCTTCTGTCTCCTGCCAACAAATTTCAGCTTCTTTAGCAATTCAGAGCAGTTTTTAATATGTTAATGTGGAAAAGTGAAATAAGCGATAAGGGCATGCTCTTCATAACATAATGTTGTTGACATAGTGAGGAGTCAAAGCAAATATTCAGACTTTTCCTTCCTTCCACTATTCTGGGCTGTGTTGTATTCCCCGGACTTGTGGAATAGATCATCATTTCACTTCATCACTTCAGTTGTGATGCTTCAAAAGTTTACTAGTAAGATTCTGCTGTGACTTAATATGAAACTATGAAGTTCCCTGTTACTAACAGACATGGTGGATAAATCAACAGGAAGTGTGGAGGTTTTTGCAAATTTGCAGAAATATGAATGCTGAGTATCAGCACTGTGGTGCAGCGGTTAGCCATGTCGCAAAAAGGTTCCTGGTTCAATTCCAGCTGCAGCCTTACTTTGTGGAGTTTGCACATTCTCCCTGTGCCTGTGTGGGTTTTCTCTGGTTTGCTCTGGCCTCCTCCTACATACCAAAGACTTGTTAGTTTAATTTAAATTGCCCGTAAGTGTGAATTAAGTTTGTTTGTTCATGTTTGCCCTATTATAGACTGGTGACCTGTAGATAGGTTGATAGGCTGGGATAGGTTCCAGCCCCCCATGACCCTGCACTGCAGGAGGAAGCGGATTCAGGGAAGAGGATGGATGGATGGATGCTGACTATGGTAGAACAATTTGAGGACAGTGTGCAACATTTACACTAAATGGTAGGATTACCGCTGCTCCTCCACATCAGGAGTCAGCTGAGGTGGCTCGGGCATCTGTTTCGGATGCCTCCTGGATGCCTCTTTGGGGAGGTGTTCCAGGCATCTGTGTGTGTCCGGTGAGAGGGAAGTCTGGGTGTCCCTGCTTAGACTGCTGCCCCTGCGACCCGGCCCCGGATAAGCGGTTGAAGATGGATGGATGGATTAATACAGGAAGGCAGGCATCCCTGAGGGAAATTTAGGCTCTCAGGAAAATCACAGCTTATCAATGAATTGTTAATCTAACGATAAGGTCATTTAATAAACGATTAATGAATGAATCGATAATTTGCATATACCAGGTTAGTTGTTATGATGTACTTTGGGCTGTATGTTGGTTGTTTTTTGGGTTTGCTCTGCCCCCTATGGGCAGTTCTTTTCTTTTCAGGAAGGCTGGGCATGGTTTCCAGTTGGTTGGAGGCTGGCACACCTCCGCTCCATCTGTGCTCTTTCTCAATATAAGTGTGTGTCTGTCTGGTAACTTTCACTCCACCTAGAAACCACTTTTGTGACGTATTTGCTGTGAATACTTTTTGTGATTCAACTAATGACTCTGTGTTTTTGTTCTTTTTCCCTAGATGCTGTAGCAAACCACTCCAACCAGCCTCCAGCCAGCCACGCCGTTTTTGCGTCACAACATTTTTGCTTAGGATTATTCTCTGTTTTTGGACTTACCTGAGTGTTTTCAATTATTAAAACTTCACTAAATCCTTCCCTCTATGGCAGGGGTGTCCAGACTACGGCCCGCGGGCCAACTGCAGCCCACGGTAGGATTAGACAGCTTCTATCTTAAAATGTGTTATTTTTGGCCCGCCAGCCAAACACAGTAAATCATACAAAATCAACAATTCTTATTTTCATTCTAACTCATTGTGTAACATTTGCATGATTCTCTGAGCAGAACATTATCACTCTCTCTCTGTCTGCATCGTCACAGAGCGTCACAGTGCTGTAGGGCTTGGTTGTTGGTTACAGCTACGCAGAGGGCTCTGATGGTGCAAAACACCAGTTCAGCACTTCGACACAATTCACCCCGAGACTAAACATGCTTCTGCATCTGTACAAGTGCAGTTCTCCAAAACTACGGAGCCCCTCTGTGACATGGTTGAAAAATAAATAAATTGTGGCCACAAATGATGTATAACATGCGCACGAAATATTGTTTTTTTAGTTGTAGTAGTAGTAGCCCTATTATAATTCATGGTCTGGGAGCGGGCTGCCCGGCCAGGGAGCAACCTCCCCATGCAGCAATGAGCATCCCTCCCTGGGGAATGTGCTGAAGCACTGGGGAGCTCCAGGAAGGCAGGGGAGTGGAGCGGAGCTCCCTGCCATAAGAGGAGTCAAAGCAACACGATGGAGAGGAAGAGGGACGCTCATCGCTCCCTGCTGCACGGGAGGCTGCGTCCTGGCCGGGGAGCCTGTTAGTGTCTTTGTACCTGCAGCTGGATAAAAGCAATTCTCCAGAAATGCGAACATTTGTAAACAATTAATTAGTTAGTGTCATGGGAGCAGACTGTCTGTTATAAACTGTGATGTTTTATTGGTGCAGCAATGAGCAGTCCTTCTTTGCTTGTTAACAATATCTGTTGTTATACTGTCAGATGTACAGTGAGTGTAGATGCGGTCATTCAGTACGCATCTGTCGTAAGGCATGTCATCACGTTTTTACGTCTCGTTGGCATGCACTGCAAACCTGTGTAAACATTAAATTACCAGACCCTTTGAGATCAGCACTAAATGACTCCCACCTAGTCTACCAGACATTTTATTGATGTCTGCTGCTCCTAAACCAGACCTGCCACATATGATCAGATCTCACCTGCACAGTAGAGTCGATAACTTGCCTGTTGCTCTGTTATCACAACCACACAGTTTCTGAAAGTTTTAAATTTATGCTGTAAATTCATATAACATGTTCTGATCTGTTGATCTGAATGCTACGATGTTATTTTGTTTGTTGTGTGAAATGAAATATATTACATAACAGCATACACATTTTTAAAATAATAAAATAATGTCATTGGCGACTGTTGGCCCTCGGAGACTTTCACATTATCAAATGTGACCCTCCCCAAAAAAGGTTGGACACCCCTGCTGAATGGTCACATTTTTACTGCCTGTTAGCAACATATTTTCCATCATTAGTCTGTCTTTATCTCACCCAAAACAATAAATAACTAATTTCCTTCCTCTCCACCCACAAAAAAGACACCGCCCCTGTATCCCACATTATATGTCACAAAGTGAAACTACTGTTTCAAACCAGACAAATCCACCGGTGTGGAAGGGCTCAAAGGCTGAGATCAAGGCAAGTATTTTAAAAATGCAAACCTTTAATGTTGTGAGGCAGCTGTAAGTTTTTTTCATTTTGGTTTTATATTTTTTTAATCATTCATTTTATATTTTAGTATACCACTCATTATTCACTAGTTCACACAAGTTCTTTTTCCATTATCACTGATCAACAAATTTAAGAAAACAATATCTGCAAGACATTAAATGACATAGACTTTTCACTATGTCATGGAAGGTAATTATTATTTTTACCTCTCTTTTACTGCAGATATCAAGATTCATCATGGATGCTGACCTTGATCCTGAAATTAAAGAAGCACTCCATAACAGTGATCAAATCCTGGCTGTTGAAATGATTAAGAAGCTTTTGGACAAGCAGAACAACACACCTGTCAACATTGCTGTCACTGGAGAGTCTGGCTCTGGTAAATCCAGTTTTGTTAATGCCTTCAGGGGCCTAGACAACAGAGATGAGGGAGCTGCACCCACTGGTTGTGTAGAAACCACCAGAGAAGTTACAGAATACCCCAATCCAAACTATCCTAATGTGACCTTATGGGATCTCCCTGGTATCGGCACCACCAAGTTTCCAGCTGACAAGTATCTGGAGCATGTTGGACTGGAGAAGTTTGACTTCTTCATCATTGTCTCAGCCACTCGCTTCAGAGAAAATGACGTCAAACTTGCTCAGGAGATTCAGAAGATGGGGAAGAGGTTCTACTTTGTCCGCTCAAAGATCGACAGTGATTTACAAAATGAAGAAAGGAGTCAGAGAGAGTTTGACAGAGAGAAGACTCTGATAAAAATCAGAGAGAACTGCATTCAAGGTAAGAGTGCACCAATACATTAAAATCAGTTCAAACATTAGATACAAACAAGCAGCAAATTAATTATTATGAAATGATCGTTTTCATTGTTTAGTGCTCTTCACTTCTATGCATGAGACAATCCTGCAACTCCTCATTAGGTAATATGCAGCCAGGTCTTTAAAGTTTGGGAATCAGAATCAGAAATACTTTATTAATCCTTGGAGGGAAATTGCTTTTATGGCTGCTGCTATGCAATGTCATACAATGACATGCAAGGCGTGCCACACAAAAAATGGTTTGTAGTTGCAATACATACATTTAACACAATCACATAATGACATGACACTTGAACACAGTACATGTGGTAACGTGCTGGAATTTTTTCATGAATACAGAGGGTGAGGGAGGAAAACAAAGATACGAAGGCAGATGTGAAGGGAGGGTGGAGGTATGAAGGGGAATGTATGTGCGTCAGTTCATGAAGAGTGATTGCGATTATATGACTGAGACTGCCAAGCTGTTTACAGGCCAGTTCATCAGTTGTCCTTGAAGGGAGATGTGAGTTGCACAGGAGTTTAGATAAGAGCACAGCTGCTGAGCTATTCTTAAAGTGCTGCCAATGTGGCAGTGTGCGATGTCACAGGCAGTTAATCTGAAGTAACGGAAACACTGAGGACATCTCTCAACCTCATCATTTGTATTTACATCTGTTTCTTCATGTGGCAACCTTGTTAACATACTACACTTTTTTCACAGGTCTTCAGAAAGAAGGTTTTGAGTCTCCACAGGTCTTCCTGGTGTCCAGCTTTCAACTCCATGAGTTTGACTTCTCTCTGCTACAGGAGACATTAGAGAGAGAACTTCCTGAACACAAGAGGAAAGCTCTGCTGTTTGCCATGCCCATTGTCAATCTGAGGGTCATTGAGAAAAAGAAAAAGGCTTTTATGTCCCAAATTAAATACTATGCCCTTGGATCTGCAGCTGGAGCAACTGTTCCTGTTCCTGGTCTTTCACTTGCTGTTGATGTAGGCATACTGGTTGCTACTATCACACAGTATGTCTTTGGGTTTGGTCTTGATGTCTCAACAATGAAAAAACTCGCTGCCAGGTCAGGTGTGCCATATGATGATCTGGTTAAAGTTGTTCATTCTCATCTGTCAGCAAAACAAATAACCGAAGATCTTGTCCTGAAGGTGTTGGCCTCATTAGCAGGCACAGCTGCATTGCTGGCAATAGAGGAAGGAACACGATTCATTCCATTAGTTGGAATCCCATTAGCAATGGGCCTCTCTTCCTTCACAACCTACAGAGCTCTGCAGTTTTTCCCTAATGAGCTTGCTGAAGATGCAGAGAGAGTCTTTAAAAGAGTCACCTCAGAGTGAAGCATCATATTTTTCAGGTTCACATTTTAACCAACAGGGTTTTCATAGATGATCTATTAGAGGATTTCAGCTCCTTTATTCTTAACAGTGCAGAAACACCAGAAGAATGTCACCTTGTTTTTCACATACATTTACATGCTATGATTCATGTGTAAAATGTGGAACATACTGAGTATTGTTGTGATGCTTTTTCTATGTCTTCATTTGGCTTTCACATGCACCATATTGATGATGATACTTTTCTTCTTGCTCTTCCTGTACCTTGCATTGTTAAGAAAAAAACAATAAACAATCAATTGTAAATGAAAAAAGCACGGGAGCATTACAACAACTACTTACAGCTCTGCTAGCCAATGAAGCATTCACCACCACAGAGCTTGGAAGTGGAACTGTAAACTTCATCACTACATCCTGTAGCAAAACATTTGCGACCCCTTATCCTTATTAGCCTGGTAGTTGGCAAAACCAGCACAGCAGGTTAGCTAATGCTATTGTCGGACTTCTACAATGAGAGGGGCGCAACAGCTGCTCTGGTCTAAAGACAGCCCCTCATTGGCATATTAGGAATGAAAATAAATACAAAACAGTGAGAAATAAAAACTATTTGGAAATAAATGTCTAAATTAGTAAATACATGAATACAGCGAACATACAGCTTTCCATAGTAAACAACCTGCACTACAATATGGGTTAAAGCTCAGATTTAAGAGTTTAAACGGTCTCATATACTAGCTGATTAACTGGAAAGACGGAGCAGAAGTCAGAAAACAGAACTAAGGTCACTAACAATTATTTCTATATCAATTAATCTATGGACTAATTTATTGATTAATCAGTTAATCGAAATGTTTAATTGTCCACAAAAACAACAAAAAACCTCAGCACGAAGAAAAAGTGCATAACAGTATCAGCACTGTAGCAAACTGGTGATGCAAAATGCAAAAGACCAAAGTCTTACATGGCTTTGCCTGCAACTGAAAGAAACAGAGAAAACAAATAATTAACATTTGATGAGACTGGAGAAAAAAAGTCTAATTAAATTATCAGACATTCTTTTAGGCACACTTTTCATAGTGTACATGTCAGGGTTTCAGGTTTTTTGTTTTGTGTTTTGGTTTTGCTTGTGTTATTTCCTGTTTCCTGTATTTTGGCATTTCCTGTTTTGTTGTTCACTGACTCTCCCCTCGTTTCAGGTGTCTTGACTTCCCCCTCCTTGTGTTCTCCCTCCTCCTCCCGGTGATTACCTGCTCCTCCATCATGTGTCCCACCTGTGTCCAATTGTCCTCCCTGATCCCTTTGTACCCTTTGGTATTTAGTCTGTCCTCCCTGCACTCGGTGCTAGTCACTTTGGGATTGTGCTTGTGCCTTGCCAGCCTTGACTTCAGAGATCTCCTGGTGACTAAGCCTTGCTTTGGTTTTGTATTATTGTGAATCTATGCTAAGAACTTTTTTCCACGCTTCGTGTGATCCTTAGTTTGTTGGTATTTTTGGTTTTTGCCCTGCGGGTGTCGTAAAATAAAAGACTGTTTGCTTTACCTGCACTGCTCTCTGCATCTGTGTCCACACTGAAACACAACCCTGACTGTACATGCATTTGTTAATTGTATGCATTCAAAGCAATGCTTCAGCTGCAGCAATCAAACTTGTTAGCTTATGTACTTGTACTAATAATAATAAATCATTATAAATGCTTGTGCCAGCGTCCAGCTTTAACAGGAGGTTTAGTAACTTTTGTTTCATTTTCTCATATTTTCATTGTTGCTCTTTCATAGGTAGGTTGTCACACCACAAATGCTTGGTAAGGTTTTGGAAAGGATGATGATTTGCATAAATTCTCAATTTTCAGAGTCACCCAGAAGACCAGCATTCACATGAGCACAATGCGTCACTCAGGTAGTCTGTGTTGCTTTCTATTTATCACTCATCAGAATAGATGATGTTGCACCTTCTGGCCTATAAAAGGGTAAAGGATGGTTGTACTGGCCATCATCATGACATGGAGCACATCTAATAACTGATAACCCTCAATTGGGCTGAGGTTGGCTTCAGTCACTCTCTTGAAATAGATTAACCTATAATATGAAAATTATAATGTATGATATACAGTACCTCTGACAAGAGAAGATCTGCGTATCCTTCTCGTTCCTGAGGTTCATGTGTGATCCACCGAATGATGGCCTCAAACACAGCTGCCTCCTGTCTCACATTGAGGTCGTCACTGCTGATGATGTCAATGACATCTTGGGCAGAGAGCTGCAGGAACTCTTCGCCGAAAAGTGACTGAGGACATAGTGGAAAGCCTTGAGGTGCAGTTCAGGGACGTGGTAGTTTTTTGTGAACTGCCAGATGCCGGTGCAGTTGTGTGGGCAGAGCGTCTTTTCAAAAAAGTTGCAGCATATTTGCACCAGCTTCACTATATTAAGGCAATCAGCTTCCATGAAAAGCCTCCGTGCATTGGACTCTGTCACGTTAACAGAGCCGGTGTATGCAAACTCAAGGATGAGCTCCATCATGTCTGAGGAGAGGTCAGGAATACTGAAGACTTTCTTGTCAGCTTCAGACGAACGTGTGAAGAGAGCTCTGAAAGACACAGAAAAAGTTCCACAACATTATACACCACTTTGATGCATTTCAGTTTTTAAACAGACACTAAAATTAGTCACTAAGTCACTGGTGGAGTTGGGTTACTTTATTCAACAGTCTAGTTAAAGATCTAAATCTGATTGCTGTAACATTATATAATTCACTGATGACTTCTAAACTATACATCAAGTTTAAGTTTAAGATAATAATTATATAACTAGACACACCAGCTCACGCATATCCCTAAACTGTGGACGGGCCGGCTTTGTTTTTGCCTTGAAAGTTATTGAGAGTTAGAGAGTGTGAAAATGCCCTCTGAGTGATGTCATTGGAGGACACTGAACCCTTGTTGTGTTAATTAGAGCTCAATGAAATGATGAGTAGGAGAAAAAAACAGAATGAGATTGCAGACTGTAAACCAACCTGGTCAAATGTATAAAGAATTATTAGTTTGGTTGCCACAGCAAGTTTGTTTTTACCAAAAAACAAACTCTGCTGTCACCATGGTAACAGCAGAGGAGACCTCAAAAATCCCCTGCCATTTGAAGATGGAGCTGAAAGTAGCATCAGTCTGTCACCATGGTAACAGAAGAGGAGACCTCAAAGTCCCCGGCCATTTGAAGACGGAGCTGAATTTCCAAATTCTGTATGCAAGTTTTGAAGACCAAGATGTTGGAAGTATTTTAAGCTTCGAATGGTTTCTCCATCTTGTAATTTGTAGGAGGAGTAGCATTTTGCAGAAGACATGGAAAATGTTTAATATCTTTAATATAATATTTGCAGTTATTATTGACGGTTTCCGGGAATGTCCTGAATGAGCTGAATCTGTTGATGTTTGAATGGT
Organism: Parambassis ranga; assembly: GCF_900634625.1. NCBI lineage: Eukaryota > Metazoa > Chordata > Actinopteri > Ambassidae > Parambassis > Parambassis ranga. Next base: position 43,492 of record NW_021144741.1, read on the forward strand.
TTGAATCGGCCCATGCATTCTGAAGATATGCTGAGCCAAAGAACGTACAGAATAATAATAATAATAACCAGTAATTCAGAGAAGGAACAAAGAAAGTGTGACAAGGGTCAATGTGTGGGTCCTATAACTTGCTTGTATACCCAGTCGATCACTATCAATAGTAAAGAAACAATAAATATGAGCAGCAAAGAGAAAAATGCTGTGCTCAGATTACTGAGTTGAGCTCCCTTGCTGTGATGCAGGAAGACTTTTGATGTGCGTAAACATATCAAACACACTCAGACGAACCACCACAACATCTGAAAGACTTCAGAAGACAGGTCAGGAGCCAGAGACATTTTGGACTTCTCTCAAAAATGTTGTGGCCGCGGCATTCTTCTTCTATAAAAGGCAGGTAAGGTGAATCCAAAAGGAGGGACAGAAGCCAGGTTGTTGTAATACTTTACATGAGTTCTCTTTATGTAAATCTTAAAACAATATTATAAACCAACCCAAGGGAGGGAACCACAGAGCTAGTCACAAAGGCCAAGTCGTTGTCATAACTTTAGCAAAATATTCATATTCTGTTTAGGCTTGTGAAAATGTAATTTGTCAGTGGCTAAGAAACAAGATTGTGATCAGTAATATGTGGCCAATTCCCAGTGTTTGTAATAAGGTTAGTATAAATACCAACACTAGTATACGAGACTGGTGCATGAGTACTGTAGTGTTCCCTTGTGAATGAATAGTAATTTTCACAGTGCTGTTCACAAGCAGTGTGTCCCAAGAGAAACGTAGCCTAAAAACCTGGCTTACCCTCCTTTCTCACTGGCCTCAATTTCTTTGCTCCCACACACATGCATTCCCAAGGCTTTCCTTGTGAACAGCTACAAGGTCTGGAAGATCACGATAAACACAGCCACTAAACTGGATCAGCCAGAGCTACTACAACCCATATTTGCTTTAACCTTCTCGCCTTTCTTATCCTCAAGGATGTTCCTTATCTCATCAAGGATAAAGACTTCTCCACCTTTTCAAGAGTAAATTAACTGATCAGTCAATAAACTGTTTTGACATATCTCAAAGGCTGATTTAAAGTCATACTGTATCTACTTTATCCACTTATTACTCATTAGTTAGGTAAGATAAAGCTAAATTAAAAGACCTGTTGTCAGTCTGTGCAGTCTTGTGAGTTAGCAAAGCTGAGACAATGTTTTGCAAATTAAAAATTGCAATACTCATATACATGACATTTCAAGCAATTAGCTGACATTTGTCCGAAGCGATGAGTGAGCCAGCAGCATTGGTTCACTGATTTCCTCATGATGAGAGTGAAATTAGCTGCAGCTTGAATTTAGTGAGGCCAATTCATTAGTGATGACTGTGGGTTCATTCTGGTGATCTTAGTCTGTGTAAATTGGGCACCCTGCACATTGTTGTTGTTAAAGGGGCATTATGACAATACAGTATCATTAAGAAAAACACTGCTATCCTATATATGATCAATAAATTAATATTGGAAATCTGTTTTGCTTAGAAGGAATTCTGGGAAGCCTTTGCAGTTCCCATTCAGAAAACAATATTTATTTCATTATGGTGCATTCAAGGGCACTGGCACAAATTCATTTTGATTCCAAATGGAGTGCACGGTAATGTAGCATCCATTCAGGAACAGAATGTTTTTCATGATGTGGGGGTTTTGCAGAACTGCTCAAACATGAATATCCATCTAAATAAGCACGCTTAATAGACACACACAACCTGCACAAACACATGCAAACAAATGTCAAAACCAATTGCACATCTACCGTAGGTCTGAAGGACTGGAAATGGTAGCTGTGATGAATAATGCACAGGCCTTACAAATAGGTGAGGACTGATTTAAATGTATTACTTGTTGAATTTTTGTCCAAGAGGCTTATTTTCTTGTCACGAGGCGATACATCAGTGTACCGAGTTTCAGGTCTGTAGCACTTGCGGTGAATATTTTCACACTTTAGGGGGGGCTGTAGAGCCATGCTCAGGCCCTAATTACTCCCCCATGAGACCTCCCTCTGAGCACTAAATGCAGTATACCCACAACCACTTATGGCCAACTAGTCAAGTCTGTGTCATGGGGCAGACTGAGAAAGTGAAGAGAAAGGCTGCTAAATGGATGATAACAAATGGTAAAGAAAAATTCCCCATTATTATTTATTTTATAAAATAATAGAAGGCTTGTACACTAGAATTAATGTGTGATAACTGTGTGATGGTGCAGGCTGTGGGCATCATGTGTAGAGAGAGGCTGCTAAATGGATCATAATAAAAGGCAATTAGAATAGAATAGAATAGAATAGAAAATACTTTATTCATCCCAAGCTGGGAAATTTCACTGTTGCAGCAGCAATAAACAGTCACTCAAGCATACCAAAAAATAAAAAAATATACCTCTAATGGTAAAAATTAAACAGTATAAACATCATTTACAGCAAGATAAAAAAATAAACATAGGTGCAGAACCATGTCTCCAATCGGATTGTGCAGTTTGGTGTGAAATGATATGATATACAAGAACAACAGTGTGCAATTTGAAAATCTTGTGCAAAACCTGTTCCTTACAGCAGTGAGTCCGTGTTATCTCTGGCACAGAGATGAGGTGTTTTACAGTCTTACGGCATGAGGCAGGAAAGATTTCTTGTAGCGTTCTGTGTGACAACGAAGCTGTCTGACTCTTTTGGAAAAGACGCTCCGTTGTCTGTCCGGTACAGGGAGGAGAGTGTGGTCAGGGTTATCCAGGTGCTCCTCTCCACCACTGCTTCAAATGTCTCTTGTCTGCAGCCAATGACAGAGCCAGCCTTCCTGATTAGTTTTTCAGTCTATGAATCATATTTATCTGACAGATTTCACTTTGTTCATGCTAACGATGTTTCTTCCACAGGTAAAAGGGCTAATCATGGTGTTCCACAGGGTTCTGTACTCTTCTGCCTCCCAGTGGTTGTACTGTGTATGACACCTTGATGTACGGAAGCCTCTGTTTACTGTGAAGTTGTGGATGTAAATACATGTTGTGTGTTTGACCATCAACAGACCAGACACCGACTGAATGAGGCCGAGATGTTCCGTTATGTTCAGATGTTGACTGTTGCCATGATAACTAAATCTGAACATAGACATGTCCCAACATGTCTGTGACCCCCCCCCCCCTTCTAAAGACACCGGTTCACTTGCTCATTCGTTCACGTCTTATCAGGCACATTTTGTGGAGACTGAGTGAATAATGATCAGCTGACATGTTCTTTTATCAAAGGCCATGAGGAGGCTGGATCAGTGTGTTGGACCTCCTTCTTGAAAGAGGCGCCTGCAGAGCTGCGCCCTCTGTACTCCACGGGCTTCCGTAGTTCCCTCCGTCACGTGGAACCTTTGCAGGAAGTGACAGCAGCTGAACGTGCTGCAGTAAAAGGCCGCTCTCCAGTGTCCATACTGGAATTAAAATGTTTTAGATCGTTTGCGTTTATATATGAATGTAACCGTGTTGCATGTACTTCATCACAAAATGTTTGTTTTGTGATTTTTGACGTCATCAACAGCGCGACGGTTCTCAATCAGGTCGTCAGCAGACCTCTTTATCGCGCCTTTTCTTCATTTCTCTGCGGTCAAAGAAGAGTAAGAGGACTCGGACAGTGAAGCTGTTGCTGCTACAAGTGCTCTGTAAGTTCACCACTTTGTTCACATGTTAGCTACAGTTGGACCAATCCATTATTCACGTTCTTACCCGAGTTTATCACGATGTATTTATGACTTATTGATTATGAAAAAGCTGAACTCTGCAGCATATTCTGACTGTTTGTATTGTCAGTAACAGAGGAGTCAGACTCTGCAGCAGCTGGAGGCGGTTACACTTCCTTTATTTTGTCCCTTTACTAACTGACAATAAAACCTGAAAAGAAATAGCGTGTAGTTCTGATCTTGCTGGGCTTCCGTAGTTCCCTCCCTCACAGGTAGCTTGTGCAGGGAGCTGATGGCAGCTAAATGTGGTACATTACTGTGAACGGAGGGTCAGAACTTCCCACACTGTTCCAGGTGCACCAGGTTAAATTCTACATCATGACTCACTGAAATAATCGATTTATTCTGCTGTCTTCTGCAGGTGCTGGTTTAAGTACAGTTCTTCATCTGTGTCCCTGCTATCAAGAGCTGACATGAACCACAACAGTGTTTGTCTGGAGCGGGAAGCTTTCTGCTGCTCCATCTGTCTGGATCTACTGAAGGATCCGGTGACGATCCCTGTGGACACAGCTACTGCATGAACTGTATTCAAAGCCACTGGAACAGAGAGGACGAGAGAAGAATCCACAGCTGCCCTCAGTGCAGGAAGACTTTCACACCGAGGCCTGTCCTGGTGAAAAACACCATGTTAGCACATTTAGTGGAGCAGCTGAAGAAGGCTGGACTCCAAGCTGCTCCCGCTGATCACTGTTATGCTGGACCTGAAGATGTGGCCTGTGATGTCTGCACTGGAAGAAAAACTGAAAGCCTTCAAATCCTGCATGCAGTGTTTGGCTTCATACTGTAAGAAACACCTGCAGCTTCATTATGATGTGCCTCGACTGAAGAAACACAAGCTGGTGGAGCCCTCCAAGAACATCCAGGACAACATCTGCTCTCGTCATGATGAGGTGATGAAGATGTTCTGCCGCACTGATCAGCATTCTGTCTGTTATCCTCTGCTCTGTGGATGGACATAAAGGCCACGATACAGTCTCAGCTGCAGCAGAGAGGACTGAGAGGCAGAGAGAGCTCCAGGAGAATCTCCAACAATCCTGCAGAGAGTCCAGGACAGAGAGGGAGATGTGAAGCTGCTCCAACAGCAGGTGGAGGCCATCAGTCGCTCTGCTGATAAACAGTGGAGAACAGTGAGAAAATCTTCACTGAGCTGATCCGTCTGATCCAGAAAAGAAGCTCTGATGTGAAGCAGCAGGTCAGATCCCAGCAGGAAGCTGAAGTGAGTCGAGTCAGAGAGCGTCAGGAGGAGCTGGAGCAGGAGATCACTGAGCTGAAGAGGAAAGCTGCTGAGCTGGAGCAACTCTCACACACAGAGGACCACATCCACTTTCTACACAACTACCGCCCACTGTCAGCACTCAGTGAGTCCACACACTCATCCAGCATCAACATCCGTCCTCTGCGGTACTTTGAGGATGTGACAGCAGCTGTGTCAGAGCTCAGAGACAAACTACAGGACACTCTGAGACAGACATGGACAAACATCTCACTGAGTGAGGTGGATGTTTTACTGTCAGAGCTACAGACCAGAGCTGGATTCTTACAGTATTCATGTGAACTCACACTGGATCCAAACACAGCATACAGACATCTGGAACTATCAGAGGGGAACAGAAAAGTAACACTTGTGACACAACAACAGCCTTATTCTGATCATCCAGACAGATTCACTAAGCGGGCTCAGGTCCTGAGTAGAGAGAGTCTGACTGGACGTTGTTACTGGGAGGTGGAGTGGAATGGAGGAGTTTATGTAGCAGTTGCATACAAAAGTATCAGCAGAGCAGGGAGTGGGATTGAATGTGGATTTGGATACAATGACAAATCTTGGGCATTAGATTGTCACCAAAACAGGTACAGGTTTTATCACAACAGCATGGACACTGAGGTCTCAGGTCCTCCTTCCCAGAGTAGGAGTGTACCTGGATCACAGAGCAGGTATTCTGTCCTTCTACAGCATCTCTGAAACCATGACTCTCCTCCACAGAGTCCAGACCACATTCACTGAGCCGCTCTATGCTGGACTCTGGGTCAGCCTTTTCTCCTCAGGTGAGTTGTGCAGTGTGGAGTAGAACAGATCAATCGTAGAGGTCATGAGTTCAGGTGGAACTCTTCTCTTGATGCTTCAGAAATGTTGGAGGTTCAGATTCATCACAAGCTGGCTTCATAACTTGTATTTTCTCTGATGTTCACCACACTGTAAACACCATGTGTGAGTACATAGAAACATGTCTACATGAAATCCAACATGGAGGTCTGTCTGAGCTCTTACACATGGATATTTGAGTGTATTTTGAGCCTTAAACCTTCCTTTGATTGACACATGATCAGTTTATCAATGTGATTATTTGGTTTTTTGTATGTATTGATTTTTCTGTAGATACAGAGGACGAGTTTGTTTTCATGATTCCAGATGTTTCAATCACAAAGAATCTAAAATTGTTTTTCATCACTGTGATAAAGGATGGTTTACATCATTATTCCATGTGTCAGTCTCACATTCATTGTTTTATCCATAAAGTTTTATTGAAAACTTTCCAAGACATAAAAAAACTGCACTGAGATCATCCAAAATAAGAACAACAATAATAAACTACAGATCTACATTCGATATTACAGGACAAGAGACATTAAAACCAAACTAAACACATCTGTTTGTTATTTTTAATGAGCTTGAGAGACTTCACAAGTGATTTTGTTATAAAAAGAAGTTTCAGTGGAACTCTTCTGCCCCTAGTGGTTGTACTGTGTATGACACCTTGCTGCACTGAAGCCTCTGTTTACTGTGAAGCTGTGGATGTAAATACATGTTGTGTGTTTAACCATCAACAGACCAGACACCGACTGAATGAGGCCGAGATGTTCGTGTTGTTCAGATGTGTCTGTTGCCACGGTGCCTAAGTCTAAACATAACCTGGTCTGGAGCAGGTTTTCTTCAATAAACCCCGTTTGTCTCTGACTCCCCCACTTTTAAAGTCACCGGTTCACTTGCTCATTCGTTCACGTCTTATCAGGCACATTTTGTGGAGACTGAGTGAATAATGACATCGACATGTTCTTTTATCAAAGGCCATGAGGAGGCTGGATCAGTGTGTTGGACCTCCTTCTTGAAAGAGGCGCCTGCAGAGCTGCGCCCTCTGTACTCCACGGGCTTCCGTAGTTCCCTCCGTCACGTGGAACCTTTGCAGGAAGTGACAGCAGCTGGACGTGCTGCAGTAAAAGGCCGCTCTCCAGTGTCCATACTGGAATTAAAGTGTTTTAGATTGTTCGCGTTTATATATGAATGTAACCGTGTTGCATGTACTTCATCACAAAATGTTTGTTTTGTGATTTTTGACGTCATCAACAGCGCGACGGTCTCAATCAGGTCGTCAGCAGACTCTTTATCGCGCCTTTCTTCATCTCTGCGGTCAAAGAAGAGTAAGAGGACTCGGACAGTGAAGCTGTTGCTGCTACAAGTGCTCTGTAAGTTCACCACTTTGTTCACATGTTAGCTACAGTTGGACCAATCCATTATTCACGTTCTTACCCGAGTTTATCACGATGTATTTATGATTATTGATTATGAAAAAGCTGAACTCAGCATGTTCTGACTGTTTGTATTGTCAGTAACAGAGGAGTCAGCCTCCGCAGCAGCTGGAGGCGGTTACACTTCCTTTATTTTGTCCCTTTACTAACTGACAATAAAACATGAAAAGAAATAGCGTGTAGTTCTGATCTTGCTGGGCTTCCGTAGTTCCCTCCCTCACAGGTAGCTTGTGCAGGGAGCTGATGGCAGCTAAATGTGGTACATTACTGTGAATTGAGGGTCAGAACTTCCCACACTGTTCCAGGTGCACCAGGTTAAATTCTACATCATGACTCACTGAAATAATCGATTTATTCTGCTGTCTTCTGCAGGTGCTGGTTTAAGTACAGTTCTTCATCTGTGTCCCTGCTATCAAGAGCTGACATGAACCACAACAGTGTTTGTCTGGAGCGGGAAGCTTTCTGCTGCTCCATCTGTCTGGATCTACTGAAGGATCCGGTGACGATTCCCTGTGGACACAGCTACTGCATGAACTGTATTCAAAGCCACTGGAACAGAGAGGACGAGAGAAGAATCCACAGCTGCCCTCAGTGCAGGAAGACTTTCACACCGAGGCCTGTCCTGGTGAAAAACACCATGTTAGCACATTTAGTGGAGCAGCTGAAGAAGGCTGGACTCCAAGCTGCTCCCGCTGATCACTGCTATGCTGGACCTGAAGATGTGGCCTGTGATGTCTGCACTGGAAGAAAACTGAAAGCCTTCAAATCCTGCATGCAGTGTTTGGCTTCATACTGTAAGAAACACCTGCAGCTTCATTATGATGTGCCTCGACTGAAGAAACACAAGCTGGTGGAGCCCTCCAAGAACCTCCAGGACAACATCTGCTCTCGTCATGATGAGGTGATGAAGATGTTCTGCCGCACTGATCAGCAGTCTGT
>NW_021144742.1:0-51283 GCF_900634625.1 Parambassis ranga
TCCAATTACCTAGTCTGGTTAAATTCCAAGGAAAGATAATGAACCTAATTACAACTATAATTACTATCTCAATTGCCCTCTCTACAGTACTCGCCATCGTCTCCTTTGACTGCCGCAAATAACCCCTGACCACGAAAAACTCTCTCCTTACGAATGCGGCTTCGATCCTCTAGGCACTGCCCGCCTCCCCTTCTCCATACGATTTTTTCTAGTCGCCATCTTGTTCCTCCTTTTCGACTTAGAGATTGCCCTTCTACCCCTCCCCTGAGGGGACCAATTGACTAACCCCTACTAACATTCTCCTGAGCTTCCACTGTCCTCATCATTCTTACCCTCGGCCTAATCTACGAGTGAGCCCAAGGAGGCCTTGAATGAGCTGAATAGGTATTTAGTCTAAGAAAAACATTTGATTTCGGCTCAAAAACTTGTGGTTAAAGTCCATAATTACCTAATGACCCCCACACACTTTGCTTTTTCTACAACCTTTGCACTAGGCCTTGCAGGACTGACCTTCCATCGAACACATCTCTCTCCGCCCTACTCTGTCTTGAAGGAATAATACTGTCACTATTTATTGCCCTATCCCTATGAACACTTCAACTAAATACTACAAGCCTCAGCACTCCCCCATGATCCTTCTAGCTTTCTCAGCTTGCGAAGCAAGCGCAGGCCTTGCCCTCTTAGTAGCCACTGCCCGCACACACGGTACTGACCGTCTTCAGACTCTTAACCTTCTTCAATGCTAAAAGTCCTTATCCCTACTATTATACTTCTCCCTTTAACTTGAACAATCCCCTCTAAACAGCTCTGATCCTCTACCCTGGGTTACAGCCTCATTATTGCCCTTATCAGCTTCACTTGGCTCAAAACGCCCGCAGAGACAGGTTGATCTTTTTTAAATAACTATATAGCAACTGATGCCCTCTCCACCCCCCTGTTAGTTCTGACATGCTGACTCCTGCCCTTGATAATTTTAGCTAGCCAGAATCACACAGCCTGCGAACCTGTTAACCAACAACGAATATACATCACCCTTCTTACCTTCCTGCAAATCTTCCTAATTTTAGCCTTCGGGGCAACCGAAGTCATTATGTTTTACATTATGTTTGAAGCTACCCTTATTCCCACACTAATTATTATTACTCGATGAGGAAATCAAACAGAACGCCTTAACGCAGGTACCTATTTTCTATTTTACACCCTAGCCGGATCTCTTCCCCTACTAGTAGCCCTTCTTCTTCTCCAAAACAGCACAGGCACTCTTTCCCTACTCACTCTACAATTTGCCCCCTCAACTCACCTCTTCTCCTACGCCCACAAACTATGATGACTGGGCTGCCTCCTAGCCTTCCTCGTCAAAATGCCCCTATACGGGGCGCACCTTTGGCTTCCAAAAGCACACGTAGAAGCCCCCATCGCCGGATCAATAGTCCTAGCTGCAGTCCTACTTAAACTAGGGGGCTACGGTATAATACGAATGATAATGATACTAGAACCCCTTACTAAAGAACTCAGCTACCCCTTTATTATTTTAGCACTGTGAGGTGTAATTATAACAGGATCAATTTGTCTCCGACAAACCGACTTAAAATCCCTCATCGCTTACTCTTCTGTAAGCCACATAGGCCTTGTAGCAGCGGGTATCTTAATCCAAACCCCTTGAAGTTTTACCGGGGCCCTTATCCTAATGATCGCCCACGGGCTCACCTCCTCTGCCCTGTTCTGTCTCGCAAACACCAACTACGAACGTACGCACAGCCGAACCCTTCTTCTGGCCCGAGGCCTACAAACGCTCCTTCCACTTATGGCCACATGATGATTCATCGCCAGCCTAGCCAATCTCGCCCTCCCCCCTCTACCTAACCTCATGGGAGAACTAATAATTATTACCTCCTTATTCAACTGATCCTGATGAACACTTGCACTAACAGGCACCGGCACCCTTATTACAGCAGGCTACTCACTCTACATGTTCTTGATGACCCAACGAGGCCCACTCCCGCACCACATCTTAGCCCTAACCCCCACTCATACACGAGAACACCTCCTAATTGCCCTTCATCTCCTCCCTTATTCTCCTTATCCTCAAACCAGCACTAATTTGAGGATGAACCGCTTGTAGATATAGTTTAAGCAAAATGTTAGATTGTGATTCTAATGACGGAGGTTAAAATCCTCTTATCCACCGAGAGAGGTCTGCTGACAACAAAGATTGCTAACTTTTGCCTCCCTGGTTGAATCCATCAGGGCTCACTCGTACAGCTCCTAAAGGATAATAGCTCATCCGTTGGTCTTAGGAACCAAAAACTCTTGGTGCAACTCCAAGTAGCAGCTATGCACCCCACCCCTCTAATAATATCATCCTCCCTAGTCATTATCTTCTTCTTCCTCGCATATCCCCTAATAACTACCCTTTCCCCCAACCCTAAAAACCCTGACTGAGCTCTCACCCAGGTTAAAACAGACCGGTTAAAACTAGCCTTCTTCACTAGCCTTCTTCCACTATTCCTATTCCTTAACGAAGGGGCAGAAATAATTTCTTCCAACTGAAACTGAATAAATACCCTCTCCTTCAGCATTAATATCAGCCTTCAATTTGACTTCTACTCCGTAATTTTCACCCCCATTGCACTATACGTAAAATGGTCTATTCTTGAATTTGCCTCCAGATATATGCACTCAGACCCCTACATAAATCGCTTCTTTTAAATACCTCTTAACTTTTTTAATCGCAATAATTATTCTAGTAACAGCTAACAATATATTCCAACTGTTCATCGGCTGAGAAGGCGTAGGGATCATATCATTCCTATTAATTGGATGATGGTACGGGCGAGCCGACGCCAATACCGCTGCTCTCCAAGCAGTCCTATACAACCGCGTCGGAGACATCGGACTAATCCTTGCCATAGCATGATTCGCAATAAACATAAACTCCTGAGAACTTCAACAACTCTTCACCCTCTCAAACAACACAGACCTAACCCTCCCCCTTCTTGGCCTAATCCTTGCTGCCACCGGAAAATCCGCCCAATTTGGACTCCACCCCTGACTCCCTTCCGCTATAGAAGGCCCCACGCCGGTCTCTGCCCTACTACATTCGAGCACAATAGTCGTGGCGGGCATCTTCTTACTTATCCGTATTAGTCCTCTAATAGAAACAACCCTACTGCCCTCACAACCTGCCTCTGCCTAGGTGCACTCACAACCCTCTTTACAGCAACCTGTGCCCTCACACAAAATGATATCAAAAAAATCGTCGCATTCTCAACCTCCAGCCAACTAGGCCTTATGATAGTAACTATCGGCTTAAATCAACCCCAACTGGCTTTCCTCCACATCTGTACCCACGCCTTCTTCAAAGCCATACTCTTCCTATGCTCCGGATCTATTATCCACAGCCTAAATAATGAACAGGACATTCGCAAAATAGGAGGAATACATAACCTTGCCCCCATCACTTCCTCCTGCCTGACCCTAGGAAGCCTAGCCCTTACAGGCACCCCCTTTTTAGCAGGCTTCTTCTCTAAAGATGCCATCATTGAAGCCCTTAACACATCTTACCTAAACGCCTGGGCCCTCACCCTAACCCTCCTAGCTACCTCTTTTACCGCAGTCTACAGCCTGCGAGTTATTTTCTTCGTCTCTATGGGACACCCCCGATTCAACCCCCTTTCCCCAATTAATGAAAATGACCCCACCACCACCAACCCCATCAAACGACTCGCCTGAGGAAGTATCATCGCCGGCCTACTAATCACCTCTAACATCACCCCTCTAAAAACACCCATTATATCAATACCCTCTCTCCTCAAACTAGCCGCCCTCATTGTCACAATTCTTGGCCTCTTAACAGCCCTTGAACTAGCCTCCTTAACAAGCAAACAACTTAAATCCACACCTAACCTAGCACCACACCACTTCTCAAACATGCTCGGATTCTTCCCAGCAATTATTCATCGTACAACTCCTAAGCTTAGTCTCTTATTAGGTCAAACCATCGCCAGCCAAATACTGGACCAAACCTGAATAGAAAAAATTGGCCCCAAAGCAACAGCCTCTTTAAACCCCCCTCTTATTTCCTCAGTAAGTAACATCCAACAAGGAATGATTAAAACCTACCTACTTCTATTCTTCCTGACCCTAACACTCGCTCTACTCTGTCTTCTAATTTAAACTGCCCGTAAAGCTCCTCGACTCAAACCACGAGTTAATTCCAGCACTACAAACAGCGCAAGCAATAAAGCCCAGGCCCCTAGCACCAGTATTCAACCCCCCGCTGAATATAATAACGCCACACCTCCCATATCCCCCCGTAAAACAGAAAACTCACCAAATTCATCTCCAGGAACCCAAGAGGCTTCATATCAGCCCCCCCAAAATACCCCAGCAACCACCCCTGCCCCTAACAATACGCAGCCATTATTCCCAGCACAGGCCGACTGCCTCAAGTCTCTGGGTACGGCTCAGCCGCAAGTGCCGCTGAATAAGCAAACACCACTAATATCCCACCTAAATAAATTAAAAACAAAATTAAAGATAAAAAAGAGCCTCCATGACTCACCAAAATCCCACACCCCATTCCTGCCACTCCTACCAAACCTAGAGCAGCAAAATATGGAGAAGGATTAGAAGCAACCGCTGCTAACCCTAAAATTAGACCAAACAAAGTCATAAACATAATATAAGCCATAATTCCTGCCAGGACTTTAACCAGGACTAATGACTTGAAAAACCACCGTTGTTATTCAACTACAAGAACCTAATGGCAAACCTACGTAAATCCCACCCCCTCTTAAAAATCGCTAACGACGCCCTAGTAGACCTCCCTGCCCCCATCAACATTTCAGCTTGATGAAACTTTGGTTCTCTCTTAGGACTCTGCCTAGCTGCCCAAATCCTTACAGGCCTATTCCTGGCAATACACTATACCTCCGATATCGCAACAGCATTCTCCTCTGTAGCCCATATCTGCCGTGACGTAAACTACGGCTGACTAATTCGCAACCTTCATGCTAATGGAGCTTCCTTCTTCTTTATCTGCATCTACCTGCATGTTGGCCGAGGCCTCTACTACGGCTCGTACCTTTATAAAGAAACCTGAAATATTGGAGTTATCCTATTCCTTCTAGTAATAATGACCGCTTTCGTAGGCTACGTCCTCCCCTGAGGACAAATATCATTCTGAGGCGCCACCGTTATTACCAATCTCCTCTCCGCAGTCCCCTATGTAGGAAATGCTCTAGTCCAATGAATTTGAGGGGGCTTTTCAGTAGACAATGCTACTCTCACCCGATTCTTTGCCTTCCACTTCCTACTCCCCTTTATCGTTGCAGCTGCAACTTTAGTACACCTAATTTTCCTCCACGAAACCGGCTCAAACAACCCCCTCGGATTAAACTCTGACGCCGACAAAATTTCTTTCCACCCCTACTTCTCATATAAAGACTTACTAGGATTCGCAGCCCTACTCATTGCACTCATCTCCCTCGCCCTATTCTCCCCGAATCTTTTAGGCGACCCCGACAACTTTACCCCTGCAAATCCCCTAGTTACACCCCCACATATCAAACCAGAATGATACTTCCTATTTGCATATGCTATTCTTCGCTCTATTCCTAACAAATTAGGGGGAGTTCTAGCACTCCTCTCTTCCATCCTCATCCTTATGCTAGTCCCCATTCTGCATACATGCAAACAACGAAGCATAACATTCCGTCCTTTTACACAGTTCCTATTCTGAGTCTTAGTTGCTGACGTCATGATCCTCACTTGAATCGGAGGCATACCCGTTGAAGACCCCTACATCGTAATCGGTCAACTCGCATCCATCCTTTACTTCTCCATCTTCCTCTTTCTCACTCCCCTGGCAGGATGACTAGAAAACAAAATCCTAGAACGTCCATGCACTAGTAGCTCAGCGTTAGAGCGTCGGCCTTGTAAGCCGAACGTCGAAGGTTAAATCCCTTCCTACTGCTAAGAACCTTTCAGAGAAGGGGGACTCTCACCCCCGCCCTTAACTCCCAAAGCTAAGATTCTATTTAAACTATTCTCTGCCCGAGCTCTGCCCCACCTAGTACATATATGTAATATACCATTATTATATTTCAAACATATATAATAATGCTTTACCGACATATATGTAATATCACCATTCATTTTTTGTACCCATAGAACTAACCTAACACTGAAGACTCAAATAAAGCATTAAATTTAAAGTTATAAAATTGAAATCAAGGATGGAGTAATTTAAGACCGACCACAACTTGCGCGAGTCTAGATATACCAAGCACTCAACAACCTAAGCATACTCAGAATTTTAATGTAGTAAGAACCGACCATCAGTTGATTTCTTAATGATAACGGTTATTGAGGGTGAGGGACAACTATTGTGGGGGTTTCACACAGTGAATTATTCCTGGCATTTGGTTCCTACTTCAGGGCCATAACTTGGTTCTTCCTCACACTTTCATCGACGCTTGCATAAGTTAATGCTTTTAATACATACTCCTCGTTACCCAACATGCCGGGCGTTCTCTCCACGGGTGTATGGGGTTCCTCTTTTTTTTTTTCCTTTCAATTGACATTTCAGAGTGCACACGGTAATGTATTATAAGGTTGAACATTTTCCTTGCATGTTATAATATGTATGCATGGTGAAAAGACATTACTTCTTTAATTACATAACTGATATCAAGAGCATAAAGTTTAGTCAACTACTTGTTGTAACTCGAAGATGCCCCCTCGGTTTGTGCGCGGTAAACCCCCCCTACCCCCCCAACACTCCTGACATAACTATTATTTCTGCAAACCCCCCGGAAACAGAAATATCTCTAGAAATCCAGAATTTGTTGGTTCATTTATTCTCTAACCAAACTAATCAAATATACCATATATTTCAATATGTTATATTATATATTTCAATATGTTATATTATATATTTCAATATGTTATATTATATATTTCAATATGTTATATTATATATTTCAATATGTTATATTATATATTTCAATATGTTATATATATATTTCAATATGTTATATTATATATTTCAATATGTTATATTATATATTTCAATATGTTATATTATATATTTCAATATGTTATATTATATATTTCAATATGTTATATTATATATTTCAATATGTTATATTATATATTTCAATATGTTATATTATATATTTCAATATGTTATATTATATATTTCAATATGTTATATTATATATTTCAATATGTTATATTATATATTTCAATATGTTATATTATATATTTCAATATGTTATATTATTCGTTTAATACACACTATTTAACCCCTAATCTCCCAACATGCCCCTTATTTTTACAAACTCTCTAAAACGGACATGTTCCTGCCAATTTTTAATTCATTATGTTCACAAATGCTTCGCCAGCGTAGCTTAAAGAAAGCATAACACTGAAGATGTTACGATAACCCTGAGACCGGGTTCGCAAGCACAAAGGTTTGGTCCTGGCTTTACTATCAGCTTTAGCTATATTTACACATGCAAGTATCCGCACCCCTGTGAGAATGCCCCACAGTCCCCTGCCCGAGGACAAGGAGCCGGTATCAGGCACAAACACATTAGCCCACGACACCTTGCTTAGCCACACCCCCAAGGGAACCCAGCAGTGATAAATATTAAGCCATAAGTGAAAACTTGACTTAGTTAAAGTTAAAAGGGCCGGTAAAATTCGTGCCAGCCACCGCGGTTATACGAAAGGCCCAAGTTGATAGACGTCGGCGTAAAGCGTGGTTAAGAAACTTCTCAACTAAAGCCGAATGCCCTCAGAACTGTCGTACGTTTGCCGAAGGTAAGAAGCCCATTTACGAAAGTCGCTTTATTCTTCTGATTCCACGAAAGCTGTGAAACAAACTGGGATTAGATACCCCACTATGCACAGCCCTAAACTTAGATAGTCTACTACACCCCCTATCCGCCTGGGGACTACGAGCGTTAGCTTGAAACTCAAAGGACTTGGCGGTGCTTTACATCCACCTAGAGGAGCCTGTTCTAGAACCGATAACCCCCGTTAAACCTCACCCTCTCTTGTCATTCCCGCCTATATACCGCCGTCGTCAGCCTACCCTGTGAAGGTCCCATAGTTAGCAAAATTAGCATAACCCAAAACGCCAGGTCGAGGTGTAGCACATGAGAGGGGCAGAAATGGGCTACACTCCCTGACGAGGGAATACGAATAATGTACTGAAACGTACATGTTGAAGGAGGATTTAGTAGTAAGCAGAAAATAGAGTGTTCTGCTGAATCCGGCCCTAAAGCGCGCACACACCGCCCGTCACTCTCCCCAAGCGACTCACTCAAATTGATAATAAACTAACACTGCAAAGGGGAGACAAGTCGTAACATGGTAAGTGTACCGGAAGGTGCACTTGGAACAAATATCAGAGCGTGGCTAAATAGCTAAAGCATTTCCCTTACACTGAAAAGTTATTCGTGCAAATCGAATCGTTCTGACACCAAACAGCTAGCCGACTAAACTAAAAACACCTAACCTTTATTATTAAACCCTAATACACTACAATGATAAAATAAACCATTTTTCCCCCTAAGTATGGGAGACAGAAAAGGAACAACGAGCGATAGAAAAAGTACCGCAAGGGAACGCTGAAAAAGAAATGAAAAAACCCAGTAAAGTTCAAAAAAGCAGAGACTAGCCCTCGTACCTTTTGCATCATGATTTAGCTAGAACCTTACAAGCAAAAAGCATTTTAGTTTGTACCCCCGAAACTAGGTGAGCTACTCCAAGACAGCCTATAAATTAGGGCGCCCCCGTCTCTGTGGCAAAAGAGTGGGACGAGCTTCGAGTAGAGGTGACAAACCTATCGAACCTAGTTATAGCTGGTTGCCTGAGAATTGAATAGCAGTTCAGCTTCTTGAATTCTTCCCTCCACATAGCCCCGCGCACCCCTCAGACTCAAAGAAATCAAGAAAGTTAGTCATAGGGGGTACAGCTCCTATGAAAAAAGATACAACTTTCCCAAGTGGATAAAGATCATAAATCCTAAGGCCTAGTGTCCCAGTGGGCCTAAAAGCAGCCACCTCTCAAGAAAGCGTTACAGCTCTAACACCCCCGCCACCTCAAATTTTGATAACAAATCTTAATCCCTTTTATATTACTGGGCCCTTCTACACCCCTTAGAAGAGACCATGCTAGAATGAGTAACTAGAGATTTTCCCCTCTCTCTCCAAACGCACCTATAAATCGAAACGGACCCACCATCGAACATTAACGGCCCCAACACCTAGAGGGCATTGAACAGCCACTAAACAACAAGAAAAACACCCACCACAAAAACCGTTGATCCCACACTGGCGCGTTTAAAAAGAAAGACTATAAGAAAAAGAAGGAACTCGGCAAACATAAGCCTCGCCTGTTTACCAAAAACACCGCCTCTTGTACTTCAACAATAAGAGGTCCCGCCTGCCCAGTGACTATATGTTAAACGGCCGCGGTATTTTAACCGTGCAAAGGTAGCGTAATCACTTGTCTTTTAAATGAAGACCCGTATGAATGGCATCACGAGGGCTTTACTGTCTCCTTTTTCCAGTCAATGAAATTGATCTCCCCGTGCAGAAGCGGGGATAAAAACATAAGACGAGAAGACCCTGTGAAGCTTAAAGACGACAAGCAGACCAAACTAAGTACCTCAAATAAAAGAACTAAAGCACCGGACCCTGCCCTAATGTCTTCGGTTGGGGCGACCACGGAGAAACAAAAAACCCCCATGTGGACTAGAAGCACTATTACTTCCTTTTTCTCTCCCACAACCTAGAGTCACCACTCAAAGTAACAGAACTTTTGACCAAACACGATCCGGCCACGCCGATTAACGAACCAAGTTACTCCAGGGATAACAGCGCTATCCCCTTTTAGAGCCCATATCGACAAGGGGGTTTACGACCTCGATGTTGGATCAGGACATCCTAATGGTGCAGCCGCTATTAAGGGTTCGTTTGTTCAACGATTAAAGTCCTACGTGATCTGAGTTCAGACCGGAGAAATCCAGGTCGGTTTCTATCTATGAAATGATCTCTTTCAGTACGAAAGGACCAAAGAGAAGAGGCCCCTGCTTACAGTACGCCTCACCCTTACCTGCTGAAACCCACTAAAGCAGACAAAAGGACATGCCACTTAAGCCGAAAAGAACGGCCTGTTGGGGTGGCAGAGCTCGGACACTGCAAAAGACTTAAATCCTTTTCACGAAGGTTCAAATCCTTCCCCCAACTATGATCTCAACAATTATCACCTCCATCGTAAACCCCTTAATTCTAATTATCTTTGTTCTCCTAGCTGTAGCCCTCCTTACCCTAGTCGAACGAAAAGTACTAGGCTACATACAACTCCGCAAAGGCCCAAATGTTGTAGGCCCATACGGACTCCTTCAACCAATCGCTGACGGACTAAAACTATTTATAAAAGAACCTGTCCGCCCCTCTACTTCTTCCCCCCTCCTATTTCTCCTAACCCCAATATTAGCCCTTACCTTAGCCCTCACCCTTTGAACGCCCATCCCCCTACCCTTCCCCCTAGCCGACTTAAACCTAAGCATCCTCTTCATTTTGGCAATCTCTAGCCTAGCAGTCTACTCCATTCTGGGATCAGGTTGAGCCTCCAACTCAAAATACGCCCTTATCGGGGCCCTGCGTGCTGTCGCACAAACTATTTCCTACGAAGTTAGCCTTGGGCTCATTCTACTGTGCACAATTATCTTCACAGGAGGTTTTACCCTACAAACTTTCAGCGTCGCCCAAGAAAGCACCTGGCTTCTCCTGCCAGCTTGACCCCTTGCTGCAATATGATACATCTCTACACTGGCAGAAACAAACCGAGCTCCTTTCGACTTAACAGAAGGGGAGTCTGAGCTAGTATCAGGCTTCAACGTTGAATACGCAGGGGGACCCTTCGCCTTATTCTTCCTTGCCGAGTACGCTAACATCCTCCTAATGAATACACTATCAGCCACCCTATTCTTCGGAACATCCCTCATCCACTCCATCCCCGAGCTCGCCTCAACAAACCTAATAATTAAAGCTACCCTCTTATCTGTAGCATTCCTATGAGTCCGAGCATCCTACCCACGATTCCGCTACGACCAACTAATGCATCTAATTTGAAAAAATTTCCTCCCACTAACCCTGGCCCTCGTCATCTGACACCTTGCACTACCAATTGCACTTACAGGGCTTCCCCCACAACTTTAACCCCGGAATTGTGCCTGAACTAAAGGGCCACTTTGATAGAGTGAATAATGAGGGTTAAAGTCCCTCCAACTCCTTAGAAAGAAGGGGCTCGAACCCTATCTGAAGAGATCAAAACTCTTAGTGCTTCCACTACACTACTTCCTAGTAAAGTCAGCTAAACAAGCTTTTGGGCCCATACCCCAAAAATGTAGGTTAAAACCCTTCCTTTACTAATGAGTCCCTTTATTTTAGCTTTCTTAATAACAGGCCTTGGCCTAGGTACTACAATTACACTCGCCAGCTCCCACTGATTCCTTGCCTGAATAGGACTAGAAATTAATTCTCTAGCACTACTCCCCGTAATAGCCCAACATCACCACCCCCGAGCAGTTGAGGCAACCACAAAATACTTCCTTACTCAGGCAGCCGCAGCTTCTCTTATCCTCTTTGCCACTATTACTAACGCCTGAACCACTGGCCACTGAGAAATTATCCAAGAATCCCACCCCACCTCCGCTGCCCTACTTACTCTCGCCCTTGCACTAAAAATAGGTCTAGCACCTATACACGCCTGACTCCCCGAAGTCCTTCAAGGATTAGATCTTGTTACTGGCCTAATCGTATCAACCTGACAAAAAATCGCCCCCTTCGCATTAATAATTCAGATATACCCCCACAACCCCACCCTCTTAGTCCTTTTAGGTGTCCTCTCCTCCCTAGTCGGCGGTTGAGGAGGACTAAACCAAACACAGCTACGAAAAATTTTAGCCTACTCCTCTATTGCTCATCTCGGCTGAATAGCCCTAGTACTTCAATTCTCCTCAGCCCTTGCTCTACTTACACTAGTTACGTATTTTATTATAACATTCTCACTGTTCTTAACTTTTAAACTGAAAAAAGCAACAACAATTAACTCCCTCGCTACCTCCTGATCAAAAATCCCCATCCTCACAGCACTCACCCCCCCTTATCCTGATATCTTTAGGAGGACTCCCCCCACTAAGCGGCTTCATACCCAAATGACTCATCTTACAAGAACTAACAAAACAAGACATTGCCCCTACAGCAACTCTCATAGCCCTCTCTGCCCTTCTAAGCCTCTACTTCTACATGCGCCTGTCCTATGCTTTAACTTTAATCATCTACCCCAACAATACTACAGGCACCACCCCTTGACGCCTTCCCTCCCTCCAACTAACCCTTCCCATTGCAATTTCAACATCAATAACAATCCTCCTCCTTCCTCTTGCCCCAGCCATATATACCCTCACCTTCCACTAGGGACTTAGGATAACTCAAACCAGGGGCCTTCAAAGCCCCAAACGAGGGTTAAAACCCCTCAGACCCTGATAAGACTTGCGGGCTGTTATCCCACATCTTCTGCATGCAAAACAAATGCTTTAATTAAGCTAAAGCCTTACTAGAAGGGCAGGCCTCGATCCTACAAACTCTTAGTTAACAGCTAAGCGCTCAAACCAGCGAGCATCCTTCTACCTTTCCCCCGCCAATTGGGGCGGGGGAGGCGGGGGAAAGCCTCAGCGGGTTGTTAACCCGCGACTTTGGATTTGCAATCCAATATGTTAAACACCCCGAGGCTGATAAGAAGAGGAATTAAACCTCTGTTTATGGGGCTACAACCCACCACTTGAACACTCAGCCATCTTACCTGTGGCAATTACACGTTGATTTTTCTCAACCAACCATAAAGACATCGGCACCCTCTATCTAGTATTTGGTGCCTGAGCCGGCATAGTAGGCACTGCTCTTAGCCTCCTTATTCGGGCGGAGTTAAGCCAGCCAGGCTCTCTCTTAGGTGACGATCAGATCTATAATGTCATCGTAACGGCGCATGCTTTTGTAATAATTTTCTTCATGGTTATGCCCGTAATAATCGGAGGCTTTGGAAATTGGCTTATCCCTCTTATAATTGGAGCCCCAGATATAGCATTCCCTCGAATAAATAATATGAGTTTCTGGCTTCTTCCCCCCTCGTTCCTCCTTCTCCTTGCCTCTTCTGGCGTTGAAGCTGGGGCTGGAACTGGCTGAACAGTCTACCCCCCACTGGCTGGTAACCTAGCACATGCAGGACCATCCGTTGACCTGGCAATTTTCTCCCTCCATCTAGCTGGTGTCTCCTCAATTTTAGGAGCAATTAACTTTATTACCACCATCATCAACATGAAGCCCCCCGCCATTACTCAATACCAAACCCCCCTCTTTGTTTGAGCTGTTCTAATTACAGCCGTCCTCTTACTCCTTTCCCTCCCAGTCCTCGCAGCCGCTATTACAATGTTACTTACAGACCGGAACCTTAATACCACTTTCTTCGACCCGGCCGGCGGAGGGGACCCCATCCTTTATCAGCATCTGTTCTGATTCTTTGGTCACCCCGAAGTCTATATTCTGATTCTCCCAGGATTCGGACTCATTTCCCACATCGTAACTTACTACTCCGGAAAAAAAGAACCTTTCGGCTACATAGGAATAGTCTGAGCTATGATGGCAATTGGCCTTCTAGGATTTATCGTCTGAGCCCACCACATGTTTACCGTTGGAATAGATGTAGACACCCGAGCCTACTTTACATCTGCAACAATAATCATCGCCATCCCCACAGGGGTAAAAGTCTTCAGTTGACTAGCAACCCTTCATGGTGGCCGCCTAAAATGAGATGCTGCTTTCCTCTGAGCTCTTGGATTTATCTTCTTATTCACAGTCGGAGGATTAACAGGCATTATCCTGGCTAATTCCTCCTTAGACATCATTCTCCATGACACATACTATGTCGTTGCCCACTTCCACTACGTCCTCTCCATAGGAGCAGTCTTCGCAATTATGGGAGGCTTTGTCCACTGATTCCCCCTTTTTACCGGCTATACACTTCACGAATCATGAACTAAAGTACACTTCGGAGTAATATTTGTAGGTGTAAACCTGACCTTCTTCCCACAACACTTCCTCGGACTAGCAGGCATGCCTCGACGATATTCTGATTACCCGGACGCCTACACCCTATGAAACACCGTCTCATCTATAGGATCCCTTGTATCTTTAGTGGCTGTAGTAATGTTCCTGTTCATCATCTGAGAAGCCTTCATCTCCAAACGAGAAGTCCTAAAAATAGAAATAACCGCAACAAACGTTGAATGACTTCACGGCTGCCCTCCCCCATACCACACCTTTGAAGAGCCTGCCTTCGTACAAGTCCGTCAATACGCTTAGACCCCGAGAAAGGAAGGAATTGAACCTCCGTGGGCTGGTTTCAAGCCAGTCACATAACCCCTCTGTCACTTTCTTAATAAGACACTAGTAAAATAAGTATTACACTGCTTTGTCAAGGCAGAATCGTGGGTGGAACCCCCGCGTGTCTTGTATATGGCACAATATACCCAACTCGGGCTCCAAGACGCAGCCTCCCCGCTTATAGAAGAACTCCTCCACTTCCACGACCACGCCCTAATAATTATTACTCTCATCAGTGCATTTGTTCTCTACGTAATTCTTACGATAGTTACTGCCAAAACAACTGACAAATACATCCTGGATTCCCAAGAAGTTGAAATTATCTGAACTGTCCTACCCGCCATTATCCTTGTTCTTATCGCACTACCCTCTCTCCGAATCCTTTACCTTCTTGACGAAATCAATGACCCACACTTAACAATTAAAGCCATGGGCCACCAATGATACTGAAGCTACGAGTACACAGACTACGAAGACCTAGCATTCGACTCTTACATACTCCCAACGCAAGATTTAACCCCCGGCCAGTTCCGCCTACTAGAAGCCGACCACCGAATGATTATCCCAGTAGAATCCCCCATTCGTGTGCTAGTCTCCGCTGAAGACGTACTGCACTCATGAGCAGTCCCTTCTTTAGGTGTAAAAATAGACGCAGTCCCAGGCCGACTAAATCAAGTAGCCTTTGTGGCCTCACGGCCCGGCGTATTCTTCGGCCAATGCTCCGAAATCTGTGGAGCTAATCACAGCTTTATACCTATCGTTGTAGAAGCAGTTCCTCTAGAGCACTTTGAAAACTGATCTTCTCTGATACTTGAAGATGCTTCGCTAAGAAGCTAAATAGGGAGTAGCGTTAGCCTTTTAAGCTAAAGAATGGTGACCCCCAACCACCCTTAGCGACATGCCACAGCTCAACCCACTACCCTGATTCGGAATCCTTATTGCCTCTTGACTAATTTTTCTCCTCATTGTCCCCCAAAAAGTGCTAGCTCATAAAACCCCTAAAAAACCCACACCCCAAAGCACCAAAAAACCTGCCACAAAACCTTGAAACTGACCTTGATAACTAGCCTCTTTGACCAATTTGAAAGCGCCAAACTTTTAGGAGTGCCCCTTATTCTCCCAGCACTCGCTCTCCCCTGAATCCTTTACCCCCAACCAGACACCCGATGAATCAATAACCGTCTTCTCACACTTCAACAGTGATTCTTAAACCAATTTACCCACCACATCTTCTCATCTATTAACCTGGGAGGCCATAAATGAGCAGCTGTGCTTACACCATTGTTACTCTTTTTAATCACCTTAAATATGCTAGGCCTCCTACCGTACACCTTCACACCAACTACTCAGCTTTCAATGAATATAGCGTTTGCCTTACCCCTCTGACTAGCCACTGTAATTATTGGCTTCCGTAAAAACCCAAATCATTCTTTAGCCCACCTCCTACCAGAAGGCACTCCCACACTTCTTATCCCCGTCCTGATCATTATCGAAACAGTTAGCCTCCTAATGCGCCCCTTCGCCCTTGGGATTCGACTAACTGCTAATCTTACAGCAGGCCACTTACTCATTCAACTTACTTCGACCGCAACATTTGTTCTAGCATCAACGCTACCAGCCGTCGCAGCTATCACAGCCATCCTACTCCTAATACTCACCCTCCTAGAAGTAGCCGTCGCAATAATCCAAGCTTACGTATTCGTTCTCCTCTTAAGCCTCTACCTACAAGAAAACGTCTAATGGCCCACCAAGCACATGCATATCATATAGTAGATCCCAGCCCTTGACCCCTGACAGGCGCAGCCGGCGCCCTCTTATTAACTTCTGGCCTAGCAATTTGATTCCACTTCAATTCTACGATCCTTATACTTCTAGGCGTTGCCCTCCTCCTACTTACGATGCTCCAATGATGACGAGACATCATCCGAGAAGGCACATTCCAAGGACATCACACCCCTCCCGTCCAAAAAGGTCTTCGCTACGGCATAATCTTATTCATTACCTCAGAAGTTTTCTTCTTCTTAGGATTCTTCTGAGCTTTCTATCACTCAAGCCTTGCACCTACACCCGAATTAGGAGGATGCTGACCCCCAACAGGAATCCACACACTAGACCCCTTCGAAGTCCCCCTCCTCAATACAGCTGTTCTCCTAGCATCCGGTGTTACAGTCACTTGAGCTCACCATAGCATTATAGAAGGTGCCCGAAAAGAAGCTATTCAATCCCTCGCCCTAACTATTCTTCTCGGTTTCTATTTTACCTTCCTGCAAGCGATAGAGTACTACGAAGCCCCTTTCACTATCGCAGACGGAGTCTATGGCTCTACTTTCTTCGTCGCAACAGGCTTCCATGGCCTCCATGTCATCATTGGCTCTTCCTTCCTGGCTGTCTGCCTCCTGCGACAAATCCAGTACCACTTTACCTCCGAGCACCACTTCGGATTCGAAGCTGCTGCTTGATATTGACACTTCGTAGATGTCGTCTGACTCTTCCTATATATCTCTATCTACTGATGAGGCTCATAATCTTTCTAGTATCAAATTAGTACATGTGACTTCCAATTACCTAGTCTTGGTTAAATTCCAAGGAAAGATAATGAACCTAATTACAACTATAATTACTATCTCAATTGCCCTCTCTACAGTACTCGCCATCGTCTCCTTTTGACTGCCGCAAATAACCCCTGACCACGAAAAACTCTCTCCTTACGAATGCGGCTTCGATCCTCTAGGCACTGCCCGCCTCCCCTTCTCCATACGATTTTTTCTAGTCGCCATCTTGTTCCTCCTTTTCGACTTAGAGATTGCCCTTCTACTACCCCTCCCCTGAGGGGACCAATTGACTAACCCCCTACTAACATTCTCCTGAGCTTCCACTGTCCTCATCATTCTTACCCTCGGCCTAATCTACGAGTGAGCCCAAGGAGGCCTTGAATGAGCTGAATAGGTATTTAGTCTAAGAAAAACATTTGATTTCGGCTCAAAAACTTGTGGTTAAAGTCCATAATTACCTAATGACCCCCACACACTTTGCTTTTTCTACAACCTTTGCACTAGGCCTTGCAGGACTGACCTTCCATCGAACACATCTCCTCTCCGCCCTACTCTGTCTTGAAGGAATAATACTGTCACTATTTATTGCCCTATCCCTATGAACACTTCAACTAAATACTACAAGCCTCAGCACTTCCCCCATGATCCTTCTAGCTTTCTCAGCTTGCGAAGCAAGCGCAGGCCTTGCCCTCTTAGTAGCCACTGCCCGCACACACGGTACTGACCGTCTTCAGACTCTTAACCTTCTTCAATGCTAAAAGTCCTTATCCCTACTATTATACTTCTCCCTTTAACTTGAACAATCCCCTCTAAACAGCTCTGATCCTCTACCCTGGGTTACAGCCTCATTATTGCCCTTATCAGCTTCACTTGGCTCAAAACGCCCGCAGAGACAGGTTGATCTTTTTTAAATAACTATATAGCAACTGATGCCCTCTCCACCCCCCTGTTAGTTCTGACATGCTGACTCCTGCCCTTGATAATTTTAGCTAGCCAGAATCACACAGCCTGCGAACCTGTTAACCAACAACGAATATACATCACCCTTCTTACCTTCCTGCAAATCTTCCTAATTTTAGCCTTCGGGGCAACCGAAGTCATTATGTTTTACATTATGTTTGAAGCTACCCTTATTCCCACACTAATTATTATTACTCGATGAGGAAATCAAACAGAACGCCTTAACGCAGGTACCTATTTTCTATTTTACACCCTAGCCGGATCTCTTCCCCTACTAGTAGCCCTTCTTCTTCTCCAAAACAGCACAGGCACTCTTTCCCTACTCACTCTACAATTTGCCCCCTCAACTCACCTCTTCTCCTACGCCCACAAACTATGATGACTGGGCTGCCTCCTAGCCTTCCTCGTCAAAATGCCCCTATACGGGGCGCACCTTTGGCTTCCAAAAGCACACGTAGAAGCCCCCATCGCCGGATCAATAGTCCTAGCTGCAGTCCTACTTAAACTAGGGGGCTACGGTATAATACGAATGATAATGATACTAGAACCCCTTACTAAAGAACTCAGCTACCCCTTTATTATTTTAGCACTGTGAGGTGTAATTATAACAGGATCAATTTGTCTCCGACAAACCGACTTAAAATCCCTCATCGCTTACTCTTCTGTAAGCCACATAGGCCTTGTAGCAGCGGGTATCTTAATCCAAACCCCTTGAAGTTTTACCGGGGCCCTTATCCTAATGATCGCCCACGGGCTCACCTCCTCTGCCCTGTTCTGTCTCGCAAACACCAACTACGAACGTACGCACAGCCGAACCCTTCTTCTGGCCCGAGGCCTACAAACGCTCCTTCCACTTATGGCCACATGATGATTCATCGCCAGCCTAGCCAATCTCGCCCTCCCCCCTCTACCTAACCTCATGGGAGAACTAATAATTATTACCTCCTTATTCAACTGATCCTGATGAACACTTGCACTAACAGGCACCGGCACCCTTATTACAGCAGGCTACTCACTCTACATGTTCTTGATGACCCAACGAGGCCCACTCCCGCACCACATCTTAGCCCTAACCCCCACTCATACACGAGAACACCTCCTAATTGCCCTTCATCTCCTCCCTCTTATTCTCCTTATCCTCAAACCAGCACTAATTTGAGGATGAACCGCTTGTAGATATAGTTTAAGCAAAATGTTAGATTGTGATTCTAATGACGGAGGTTAAAATCCTCTTATCCACCGAGAGAGGTCTGCTGACAACAAAGATTGCTAACTTTTGCCTCCCTGGTTGAATCCCAGGGCTCACTCGTACAGCTCCTAAAGGATAATAGCTCATCCGTTGGTCTTAGGAACCAAAAACTCTTGGTGCAACTCCAAGTAGCAGCTATGCACCCCACCCCTCTAATAATATCATCCTCCCTAGTCATTATCTTCTTCTTCCTCGCATATCCCCTAATAACTACCCTTTCCCCCAACCCTAAAAACCCTGACTGAGCTCTCACCCAGGTTAAAACAGCCGTTAAACTAGCCTTCTTCACTAGCCTTCTTCCACTATTCCTATTCCTTAACGAAGGGGCAGAAATAATTTCTTCCAACTGAAACTGAATAAATACCCTCTCCTTCAGCATTAATATCAGCCTTCAATTTGACTTCTACTCCGTAATTTTCACCCCCATTGCACTATACGTAACATGGTCTATTCTTGAATTTGCCTCATGATATATGCACTCAGACCCCTACATAAATCGCTTCTTTAAATACCTCTTAACTTTTTTAATCGCAATAATTATTCTAGTAACAGCTAACAATATATTCCAACTGTTCATCGGCTGAGAAGGCGTAGGGATCATATCATTCCTATTAATTGGATGATGGTACGGGCGAGCCGACGCCAATACCGCTGCTCTCCAAGCAGTCCTATACAACCGCGTCGGAGACATCGGACTAATCCTTGCCATAGCATGATTCGCAATAAACATAAACTCCTGAGAACTTCAACAACTCTTCACCCTCTCAAACAACACAGACCTAACCCTCCCCCTTCTTGGCCTAATCCTTGCTGCCACCGGAAAATCCGCCCAATTTGGACTCCACCCCTGACTCCCTTCCGCTATAGAAGGCCCCACGCCGGTCTCTGCCCTACTACATTCGAGCACAATAGTCGTGGCGGGCATCTTCTTACTTATCCGTATTAGTCCTCTAATAGAAAACAACCCTACTGCCCTCACAACCTGCCTCTGCCTAGGTGCACTCACAACCCTCTTTACAGCAACCTGTGCCCTCACACAAAATGATATCAAAAAAATCGTCGCATTCTCAACCTCCAGCCAACTAGGCCTTATGATAGTAACTATCGGCTTAAATCAACCCCAACTGGCTTTCCTCCACATCTGTACCCACGCCTTCTTCAAAGCCATACTCTTCCTATGCTCCGGATCTATTATCCACAGCCTAAATAATGAACAGGACATTCGCAAAATAGGAGGAATACATAACCTTGCCCCCATCACTTCCTCCTGCCTGACCCTAGGAAGCCTAGCCCTTACAGGCACCCCCTTTTTAGCAGGCTTCTTCTCTAAAGATGCCATCATTGAAGCCCTTAACACATCTTACCTAAACGCCTGGGCCCTCACCCTAACCCTCCTAGCTACCTCTTTTACCGCAGTCTACAGCCTGCGAGTTATTTTCTTCGTCTCTATGGGACACCCCCGATTCAACCCCCTTTCCCCAATTAATGAAAATGACCCCACCACCACCAACCCCATCAAACGACTCGCCTGAGGAAGTATCATCGCCGGCCTACTAATCACCTCTAACATCACCCCTCTAAAAACACCCATTATATCAATACCCTCTCTCCTCAAACTAGCCGCCCTCATTGTCACAATTCTTGGCCTCTTAACAGCCCTTGAACTAGCCTCCTTAACAAGCAAACAACTTAAATCCACACCTAACCTAGCACCACACCACTTCTCAAACATGCTCGGATTCTTCCCAGCAATTATTCATCGTACAACTCCTAAGCTTAGTCTCTTATTAGGTCAAACCATCGCCAGCCAAATACTGGACCAAACCTGAATAGAAAAAATTGGCCCCAAAGCAACAGCCTCTTTAAACCCCCCTCTTATTTCCTCAGTAAGTAACATCCAACAAGGAATGATTAAAACCTACCTACTTCTATTCTTCCTGACCCTAACACTCGCTCTACTCTGTCTTCTAATTTAAACTGCCCGTAAAGCTCCTCGACTCAAACCACGAGTTAATTCCAGCACTACAAACAGCGCAAGCAATAAAGCCCAGGCCCCTAGCACCAGTATTCAACCCCCCGCTGAATATAATAACGCCACACCTCCCATATCCCCCCGTAAAACAGAAAACTCACCAAATTCATCTCCAGGAACCCAAGAGGCTTCATATCAGCCCCCCCAAAATACCCCAGCAACCACCCCTGCCCCTAACAAATACGCAGCCATTATTCCCAGCACAGGCCGACTGCCTCAAGTCTCTGGGTACGGCTCAGCCGCAAGTGCCGCTGAATAAGCAAACACCACTAATATCCCACCTAAATAAATTAAAAACAAAATTAAAGATAAAAAAGAGCCTCCATGACTCACCAAAATCCCACACCCCATTCCTGCCACTCCTACCAAACCTAGAGCAGCAAAATATGGAGAAGGATTAGAAGCAACCGCTGCTAACCCTAAAATTAGACCAAACAAAGTCATAAACATAATATAAGCCATAATTCCTGCCAGGACTTTAACCAGGACTAATGACTTGAAAAACCACCGTTGTTATTCAACTACAAGAACCTAATGGCAAACCTACGTAAATCCCACCCCCTCTTAAAAATCGCTAACGACGCCCTAGTAGACCTCCCTGCCCCCATCAACATTTCAGCTTGATGAAACTTTGGTTCTCTCTTAGGACTCTGCCTAGCTGCCCAAATCCTTACAGGCCTATTCCTGGCAATACACTATACCTCCGATATCGCAACAGCATTCTCCTCTGTAGCCCATATCTGCCGTGACGTAAACTACGGCTGACTAATTCGCAACCTTCATGCTAATGGAGCTTCCTTCTTCTTTATCTGCATCTACCTGCATGTTGGCCGAGGCCTCTACTACGGCTCGTACCTTTATAAAGAAACCTGAAATATTGGAGTTATCCTATTCCTTCTAGTAATAATGACCGCTTTCGTAGGCTACGTCCTCCCCTGAGGACAAATATCATTCTGAGGCGCCACCGTTATTACCAATCTCCTCTCCGCAGTCCCCTATGTAGGAAATGCTCTAGTCCAATGAATTTGAGGGGGCTTTTCAGTAGACAATGCTACTCTCACCCGATTCTTTGCCTTCCACTTCCTACTCCCCTTTATCGTTGCAGCTGCAACTTTAGTACACCTAATTTTCCTCCACGAAACCGGCTCAAACAACCCCCTCGGATTAAACTCTGACGCCGACAAAATTTCTTTCCACCCCTACTTCTCATATAAAGACTTACTAGGATTCGCAGCCCTACTCATTGCACTCATCTCCCTCGCCCTATTCTCCCCGAATCTTTTAGGCGACCCCGACAACTTTACCCCTGCAAATCCCCTAGTTACACCCCCACATATCAAACCAGAATGATACTTCCTATTTGCATATGCTATTCTTCGCTCTATTCCTAACAAATTAGGGGGAGTTCTAGCACTCCTCTCTTCCATCCTCATCCTTATGCTAGTCCCCATTCTGCATACATGCAAACAACGAAGCATAACATTCCGTCCTTTTACACAGTTCCTATTCTGAGTCTTAGTTGCTGACGTCATGATCCTCACTTGAATCGGAGGCATACCCGTTGAAGACCCCTACATCGTAATCGGTCAACTCGCATCCATCCTTTACTTCTCCATCTTCCTCTTTCTCACTCCCCTGGCAGGATGACTAGAAAACAAAATCCTAGAACGTCCATGCACTAGTAGCTCAGCGTTAGAGCGTCGGCCTTGTAAGCCGAACGTCGAAGGTTAAATCCCTTCCTACTGCTAAGAACCTTTCAGAGAAGGGGGACTCTCACCCCCGCCCTTAACTCCCAAAGCTAAGATTCTATTTAAACTATTCTCTGCCCGAGCTCTGCCCCACCTAGTACATATATGTAATATACCATTATTATATTTCAAACATATATAATAATGCTTTACCGACATATATGTAATATCACCATTCATTTTTTGTACCCATAGAACTAACCTAACACTGAAGACTCAAATAAAGCATTAAATTTAAAGTTATAAAATTGAAATCAAGGATGGAGTAATTTAAGACCGACCACAACTTGCGCGAGTCTAGATATACCAAGCACTCAACAACCTAAGCATACTCAGAATTTTAATGTAGTAAGAACCGACCATCAGTTGATTTCTTAATGATAACGGTTATTGAGGGTGAGGGACAACTATTGTGGGGGTTTCACACAGTGAATTATTCCTGGCATTTGGTTCCTACTTCAGGGCCATAACTTGGTTCTTCCTCACACTTTCATCGACGCTTGCATAAGTTAATGCTTTTAATACATACTCCTCGTTACCCAACATGCCGGGCGTTCTCTCCACGGGTGTATGGGGTTCCTCTTTTTTTTTTTTCCTTTCAATTGACATTTCAGAGTGCACACGGTAATGTATTATAAGGTTGAACATTTTCCTTGCATGTTATAATATGTATGCATGGTGAAAAGACATTACTTCTTTAATTACATAACTGATATCAAGAGCATAAAGTTTAGTCAACTACTTGTTGTAACTCGAAGATGCCCCCTCGGTTTGTGCGCGGTAAACCCCCCCTACCCCCCCAACACTCCTGACATAACTATTATTTCTGCAAACCCCCGGAAACAGAAATATCTCTAGAAATCCAGAATTTGTTGGTTCATTTATTCTCTAACCAAACTAATCAAATATACCATATATTTCAATATGTTATATTATATATTTCAATATGTTATATTATATATTTCAATATGTTATATATATTTCAATATGTTATATATTATATATTTCAATATGTTATATTATATATTTCAATATGTTATATTATATATTCAATATGTTATATTATATATTTCAATATGTTATATTATATATTTCAATATGTTATATTATATATTTCAATATGTTATATTATATATTTCAATATGTTATATTATATATTTCATATGTTATATTATATATTTCAATATGTTATATTATATATTTCAATATGTTATATTATATATTTCAATATGTTATATTATATATTTCAATATGTTATATTATATATTTCAATATGTTATATTATATATTTCAATATGTTATATTATATATTTCAATATGTTATATTATATTTCAATATGTTATATTATTCGTTTAATACACACTATTTACCCCTAATCTCCCAACATGCCCCTTATTTTTACAAACTCTCTAAAACGGACATGTTCCTGCCAATTTTTAATTCATTATGTTCACAAATGCTTCGCCAGCGTAGCTTAAAGAAAGCATAACACTGAAGATGTTACGATAACCCTGAGACCGGGTTCGCAAGCACAAAGGTTTGGTCCTGGCTTTACTATCAGCTTTAGCTATATTTACACATGCAAGTATCCGCACCCCTGTGAGAATGCCCCACAGTCCCCTGCCCGAGGACAAGGAGCCGGTATCAGGCACAAACACATTAGCCCACGACACCTTGCTTAGCCACACCCCCAAGGGAACCCAGCAGTGATAAATATTAAGCCATAAGTGAAAACTTGACTTAGTTAAAGTTAAAAGGGCCGGTAAAATTCGTGCCAGCCACCGCGGTTATACGAAAGGCCCAAGTTGATAGACGTCGGCGTAAAGCGTGGTTAAGAAACTTCTCAACTAAAGCCGAATGCCCTCAGAACTGTCGTACGTTTGCCGAAGGTAAGAAGCCCATTTACGAAAGTCGCTTTATTCTTCTGATTCCACGAAAGCTGTGAAACAAACTGGGATTAGATACCCCACTATGCACAGCCCTAAACTTAGATAGTCTACTACACCCCCTATCCGCCTGGGGACTACGAGCGTTAGCTTGAAACTCAAAGGACTTGGCGGTGCTTTACATCCACCTAGAGGAGCCTGTTCTAGAACCGATAACCCCCGTTAAACCTCACCCTCTCTTGTCATTCCCGCCTATATACCGCCGTCGTCAGCCTACCCTGTGAAGGTCCCATAGTTAGCAAAATTAGCATAACCCAAAACGCCAGGTCGAGGTGTAGCACATGAGAGGGGCAGAAATGGGCTACACTCCCTGACGAGGGAATACGAATAATGTACTGAAACGTACATGTTGAAGGAGGATTTAGTAGTAAGCAGAAAATAGAGTGTTCTGCTGAATCCGGCCCTAAAGCGCGCACACACCGCCCGTCACTCTCCCCAAGCGACTCACTCAAATTGATAATAAACTAACACTGCAAAGGGGAGACAAGTCGTAACATGGTAAGTGTACCGGAAGGTGCACTTGGAACAAATATCAGAGCGTGGCTAAATAGCTAAAGCATTTCCCTTACACTGAAAAGTTATTCGTGCAAATCGAATCGTTCTGACACCAAACAGCTAGCCGACTAAACTAAAAACACCTAACCTTTATTATTAAACCCTAATACACTACAATGATAAAATAAACCATTTTTCCCCCTAAGTATGGGAGACAGAAAAGGAACAACGAGCGATAGAAAAAGTACCGCAAGGGAACGCTGAAAAAGAAATGAAAAAACCCAGTAAAGTTCAAAAAAGCAGAGACTAGCCCTCGTACCTTTTGCATCATGATTTAGCTAGAACCTTACAAGCAAAAAGCATTTTAGTTTGTACCCCCGAAACTAGGTGAGCTACTCCAAGACAGCCTATAAATTAGGGCGCCCCCGTCTCTGTGGCAAAAGAGTGGGACGAGCTTCGAGTAGAGGTGACAAACCTATCGAACCTAGTTATAGCTGGTTGCCTGAGAATTGAATAGCAGTTCAGCTTCTTGAATTCTTCCCTCCACATAGCCCCGCGCACCCCTCAGACTCAAAGAAATCAAGAAAGTTAGTCATAGGGGGTACAGCTCCTATGAAAAAAGATACAACTTTCCCAAGTGGATAAAGATCATAAATCCTAAGGCCTAGTGTCCCAGTGGGCCTAAAAGCAGCCACCTCTCAAGAAAGCGTTACAGCTCTAACACCCCCGCCACCTCAAATTTTGATAACAAATCTTAATCCCTTTTATATTACTGGGCCCTTCTACACCCCTTAGAAGAGACCATGCTAGAATGAGTAACTAGAGATTTTCCCCTCTCTCTCCAAACGCACCTATAAATCGAAACGGACCCACCATCGAACATTAACGGCCCCAACACCTAGAGGGCATTGAACAGCCACTAAACAACAAGAAAAACACCCACCACAAAAACCGTTGATCCCACACTGGCGCGTTTAAAAAGAAAGACTATAAGAAAAAGAAGGAACTCGGCAAACATAAGCCTCGCCTGTTTACCAAAAACACCGCCTCTTGTACTTCAACAATAAGAGGTCCCGCCTGCCCAGTGACTATATGTTAAACGGCCGCGGTATTTTAACCGTGCAAAGGTAGCGTAATCACTTGTCTTTTAAATGAAGACCCGTATGAATGGCATCACGAGGGCTTTACTGTCTCCTTTTTCCAGTCAATGAAATTGATCTCCCCGTGCAGAAGCGGGGATAAAAACATAAGACGAGAAGACCCTGTGAAGCTTAAAGACGACAAGCAGACCAAACTAAGTACCTCAAATAAAAGAACTAAAGCACCGGACCCTGCCCTAATGTCTTCGGTTGGGGCGACCACGGAGAAACAAAAAACCCCCATGTGGACTAGAAGCACTATTACTTCCTTTTCTCTCCCACAACCTAGAGTCACCACTCAAAGTAACAGAACTTTTGACCAAACACGATCCGGCCACGCCGATTAACGAACCAAGTTACTCCAGGGATAACAGCGCTATCCCCTTTTAGAGCCCATATCGACAAGGGGGTTTACGACCTCGATGTTGGATCAGGACATCCTAATGGTGCAGCCGCTATTAAGGGTTCGTTTGTTCAACGATTAAAGTCCTACGTGATCTGAGTTCAGACCGGAGAAATCCAGGTCGGTTTCTATCTATGAAATGATCTCTTTCAGTACGAAAGGACCAAAGAGAAGAGGCCCCTGCTTACAGTACGCCTCACCCTTACCTGCTGAAACCCACTAAAGCAGACAAAAGGACATGCCACTTAAGCCGAAAAGAACGGCCTGTTGGGGTGGCAGAGCTCGGACACTGCAAAAGACTTAAATCCTTTTCACGAAGGTTCAAATCCTTCCCCCAACTATGATCTCAACAATTATCACCTCCATCGTAAACCCCTTAATTCTAATTATCTTTGTTCTCCTAGCTGTAGCCCTCCTTACCCTAGTCGAACGAAAAGTACTAGGCTACATACAACTCCGCAAAGGCCCAAATGTTGTAGGCCCATACGGACTCCTTCAACCAATCGCTGACGGACTAAAACTATTTATAAAGAACCTGTCCGCCCCTCTACTTCTTCCCCCCTCCTATTTCTCCTAACCCCAATATTAGCCCTTACCTTAGCCCTCACCCTTTGAACGCCCATCCCCCTACCCTTCCCCCTAGCCGACTTAAACCTAAGCATCCTCTTCATTTTGGCAATCTCTAGCCTAGCAGTCTACTCCATTCTGGGATCAGGTTGAGCCTCCAACTCAAAATACGCCCTTATCGGGGCCCTGCGTGCTGTCGCACAAACTATTTCCTACGAAGTTAGCCTTGGGCTCATTCTACTGTGCACAATTATCTTCACAGGAGGTTTTACCCTACAAACTTTCAGCGTCGCCCAAGAAAGCACCTGGCTTCTCCTGCCAGCTTGACCCCTTGCTGCAATATGATACATCTCTACACTGGCAGAAACAAACCGAGCTCCTTTCGACTTAACAGAAGGGGAGTCTGAGCTAGTATCAGGCTTCAACGTTGAATACGCAGGGGGACCCTTCGCCTTATTCTTCCTTGCCGAGTACGCTAACATCCTCCTAATGAATACACTATCAGCCACCCTATTCTTCGGAACATCCCTCATCCACTCCATCCCCGAGCTCGCCTCAACAAACCTAATAATTAAAGCTACCCTCTTATCTGTAGCATTCCTATGAGTCCGAGCATCCTACCCACGATTCCGCTACGACCAACTAATGCATCTAATTTGAAAAAATTTCCTCCCACTAACCCTGGCCCTCGTCATCTGACACCTTGCACTACCAATTGCACTTACAGGGCTTCCCCCACAACTTTAACCCCGGAATTGTGCCTGAACTAAAGGGCCACTTTGATAGAGTGAATAATGAGGGTTAAAGTCCCTCCAACTCCTTAGAAAGAAGGGGCTCGAACCCTATCTGAAGAGATCAAACTCTTAGTGCTTCCACTACACTACTTCCTAGTAAAGTCAGCTAAACAAGCTTTTGGGCCCATACCCCAAAAATGTAGGTTAAAACCCTTCCTTTACTAATGAGTCCCTTTATTTTAGCTTTCTTAATAACAGGCCTTGGCCTAGGTACTACAATTACACTCGCCAGCTCCCACTGATTCCTTGCCTGAATAGGACTAGAAATTAATTCTCTAGCACTACTCCCCGTAATAGCCCAACATCACCACCCCCGAGCAGTTGAGGCAACCACAAAATACTTCCTTACTCAGGCAGCCGCAGCTTCTCTTATCCTCTTTGCCACTATTACTAACGCCTGAACCACTGGCCACTGAGAAATTATCCAAGAATCCCACCCCACCTCCGCTGCCCTACTTACTCTCGCCCTTGCACTAAAAATAGGTCTAGCACCTATACACGCCTGACTCCCCGAAGTCCTTCAAGGATTAGATCTTGTTACTGGCCTAATCGTATCAACCTGACAAAAAATCGCCCCCTTCGCATTAATAATTCAGATATACCCCCACAACCCCACCCTCTTAGTCCTTTTAGGTGTCCTCTCCTCCCTAGTCGGCGGTTGAGGAGGACTAAACCAAACACAGCTACGAAAAATTTTAGCCTACTCCTCTATTGCTCATCTCGGCTGAATAGCCCTAGTACTTCAATTCTCCTCAGCCCTTGCTCTACTTACACTAGTTACGTATTTTATTATAACATTCTCACTGTTCTTAACTTTTAAACTGAAAAAAGCAACAACAATTAACTCCCTCGCTACCTCCTGATCAAAAATCCCCATCCTCACAGCACTCACCCCCCTTATCCTGATATCTTTAGGAGGACTCCCCCCACTAAGCGGCTTCATACCCAAATGACTCATCTTACAAGAACTAACAAAACAAGACATTGCCCCTACAGCAACTCTCATAGCCCTCTCTGCCCTTCTAAGCCTCTACTTCTACATGCGCCTGTCCTATGCTTTAACTTTAATCATCTACCCCAACAATACTACAGGCACCACCCCTTGACGCCTTCCCTCCCTCCAACTAACCCTTCCCATTGCAATTTCAACATCAATAACAATCCTCCTCCTTCCTCTTGCCCCAGCCATATATACCCTCACCTTCCACTAGGGACTTAGGATAACTCAAACCAGGGGCCTTCAAAGCCCCAAACGAGGGTTAAAACCCCTCAGACCCTGATAAGACTTGCGGGCTGTTATCCCACATCTTCTGCATGCAAAACAAATGCTTTAATTAAGCTAAAGCCTTACTAGAAGGGCAGGCCTCGATCCTACAAACTCTTAGTTAACAGCTAAGCGCTCAAACCAGCGAGCATCCTTCTACCTTTCCCCCGCCAATTGGGGCGGGGGAGGCGGGGGAAAGCCTCAGCGGGTTGTTAACCCGCGACTTTGGATTTGCAATCCAATATGTTAAACACCCCGAGGCTGATAAGAAGAGGAATTAAACCTCTGTTTATGGGGCTACAACCCACCACTTGAACACTCAGCCATCTTACCTGTGGCAATTACACGTTGATTTTTCTCAACCAACCATAAAGACATCGGCACCCTCTATCTAGTATTTGGTGCCTGAGCCGGCATAGTAGGCACTGCTCTTAGCCTCCTTATTCGGGCGGAGTTAAGCCAGCCAGGCTCTCTCTTAGGTGACGATCAGATCTATAATGTCATCGTAACGGCGCATGCTTTTGTAATAATTTTCTTCATGGTTATGCCCGTAATAATCGGAGGCTTTGGAAATTGGCTTATCCCTCTTATAATTGGAGCCCCAGATATAGCATTCCCTCGAATAAATAATATGAGTTTCTGGCTTCTTCCCCCCTCGTTCCTCCTTCTCCTTGCCTCTTCTGGCGTTGAAGCTGGGGCTGGAACTGGCTGAACAGTCTACCCCCCACTGGCTGGTAACCTAGCACATGCAGGACCATCCGTTGACCTGGCAATTTTCTCCCTCCATCTAGCTGGTGTCTCCTCAATTTTAGGAGCAATTAACTTTATTACCACCATCATCAACATGAAGCCCCCCGCCATTACTCAATACCAAACCCCCCTCTTTGTTTGAGCTGTTCTAATTACAGCCGTCCTCTTACTCCTTTCCCTCCCAGTCCTCGCAGCCGCTATTACAATGTTACTTACAGACCGGAACCTTAATACCACTTTCTTCGACCCGGCCGGCGGAGGGGACCCCATCCTTTATCAGCATCTGTTCTGATTCTTTGGTCACCCCGAAGTCTATATTCTGATTCTCCCAGGATTCGGACTCATTTCCCACATCGTAACTTACTACTCCGGAAAAAAAGAACCTTTCGGCTACATAGGAATAGTCTGAGCTATGATGGCAATTGGCCTTCTAGGATTTATCGTCTGAGCCCACCACATGTTTACCGTTGGAATAGATGTAGACACCCGAGCCTACTTTACATCTGCAACAATAATCATCGCCATCCCCACAGGGGTAAAAGTCTTCAGTTGACTAGCAACCCTTCATGGTGGCCGCCTAAAATGAGATGCTGCTTTCCTCTGAGCTCTTGGATTTATCTTCTTATTCACAGTCGGAGGATTAACAGGCATTATCCTGGCTAATTCCTCCTTAGACATCATTCTCCATGACACATACTATGTCGTTGCCCACTTCCACTACGTCCTCTCCATAGGAGCAGTCTTCGCAATTATGGGAGGCTTTGTCCACTGATTCCCCCTTTTTACCGGCTATACACTTCACGAATCATGAACTAAAGTACACTTCGGAGTAATATTTGTAGGTGTAAACCTGACCTTCTTCCCACAACACTTCCTCGGACTAGCAGGCATGCCTCGACGATATTCTGATTACCCGGACGCCTACACCCTATGAAACACCGTCTCATCTATAGGATCCCTTGTATCTTTAGTGGCTGTAGTAATGTTCCTGTTCATCATCTGAGAAGCCTTCATCTCCAAACGAGAAGTCCTAAAAATAGAAATAACCGCAACAAACGTTGAATGACTTCACGGCTGCCCTCCCCCATACCACACCTTTGAAGAGCCTGCCTTCGTACAAGTCCGTCAATACGCTTAGACCCCGAGAAAGGAAGGAATTGAACCTCCGTGGGCTGGTTTCAAGCCAGTCACATAACCCCTCTGTCACTTTCTTAATAAGACACTAGTAAAATAAGTATTACACTGCTTTGTCAAGGCAGAATCGTGGGTGGAACCCCCGCGTGTCTTGTATATGGCACAATATACCCAACTCGGGCTCCAAGACGCAGCCTCCCCGCTTATAGAAGAACTCCTCCACTTCCACGACC
The DNA here is from genome assembly GCF_900634625.1 of Parambassis ranga. NCBI lineage: Eukaryota > Metazoa > Chordata > Actinopteri > Ambassidae > Parambassis > Parambassis ranga. Next base: position 31,730 of record NW_021144742.1, read on the forward strand.
ACGCCCTAATAATTATTACTCTCATCAGTGCATTTGTTCTCTACGTAATTCTTACGATAGTTACTGCCAAAACAACTGACAAATACATCCTGGATTCCCAAGAAGTTGAAATTATCTGAACTGTCCTACCCGCCATTATCCTTGTTCTTATCGCACTACCCTCTCTCCGAATCCTTTACCTTCTTGACGAAATCAATGACCCACACTTAACAATTAAAGCCATGGGCCACCAATGATACTGAAGCTACGAGTACACAGACTACGAAGACCTAGCATTCGACTCTTACATACTCCCAACGCAAGATTTAACCCCCGGCCAGTTCCGCCTACTAGAAGCCGACCACCGAATGATTATCCCAGTAGAATCCCCCATTCGTGTGCTAGTCTCCGCTGAAGACGTACTGCACTCATGAGCAGTCCCTTCTTTAGGTGTAAAAATAGACGCAGTCCCAGGCCGACTAAATCAAGTAGCCTTTGTGGCCTCACGGCCCGGCGTATTCTTCGGCCAATGCTCCGAAATCTGTGGAGCTAATCACAGCTTTATACCTATCGTTGTAGAAGCAGTTCCTCTAGAGCACTTTGAAAACTGATCTTCTCTGATACTTGAAGATGCTTCGCTAAGAAGCTAAATAGGGAGTAGCGTTAGCCTTTTAAGCTAAAGAATGGTGACCCCCAACCACCCTTAGCGACATGCCACAGCTCAACCCACTACCCTGATTCGGAATCCTTATTGCCTCTTGACTAATTTTTCTCCTCATTGTCCCCCAAAAAGTGCTAGCTCATAAAACCCCTAAAAAACCCACACCCCAAAGCACCAAAAAACCTGCCACAAAACCTTGAAACTGACCTTGATAACTAGCCTCTTTGACCAATTTGAAAGCGCCAAACTTTTAGGAGTGCCCCTTATTCTCCCAGCACTCGCTCTCCCCTGAATCCTTTACCCCCAACCAGACACCCGATGAATCAATAACCGTCTTCTCACACTTCAACAGTGATTCTTAAACCAATTTACCCACCACATCTTCTCATCTATTAACCTGGGAGGCCATAAATGAGCAGCTGTGCTTACACCATTGTTACTCTTTTTAATCACCTTAAATATGCTAGGCCTCCTACCGTACACCTTCACACCAACTACTCAGCTTTCAATGAATATAGCGTTTGCCTTACCCCTCTGACTAGCCACTGTAATTATTGGCTTCCGTAAAAACCCAAATCATTCTTTAGCCCACCTCCTACCAGAAGGCACTCCCACACTTCTTATCCCCGTCCTGATCATTATCGAAACAGTTAGCCTCCTAATGCGCCCCTTCGCCCTTGGGATTCGACTAACTGCTAATCTTACAGCAGGCCACTTACTCATTCAACTTACTTCGACCGCAACATTTGTTCTAGCATCAACGCTACCAGCCGTCGCAGCTATCACAGCCATCCTACTCCTAATACTCACCCTCCTAGAAGTAGCCGTCGCAATAATCCAAGCTTACGTATTCGTTCTCCTCTTAAGCCTCTACCTACAAGAAAACGTCTAATGGCCCACCAAGCACATGCATATCATATAGTAGATCCCAGCCCTTGACCCCTGACAGGCGCAGCCGGCGCCCTCTTATTAACTTCTGGCCTAGCAATTTGATTCCACTTCAATTCTACGATCCTTATACTTCTAGGCGTTGCCCTCCTCCTACTTACGATGCTCCAATGATGACGAGACATCATCCGAGAAGGCACATTCCAAGGACATCACACCCCTCCCGTCCAAAAAGGTCTTCGCTACGGCATAATCTTATTCATTACCTCAGAAGTTTTCTTCTTCTTAGGATTCTTCTGAGCTTTCTATCACTCAAGCCTTGCACCTACACCCGAATTAGGAGGATGCTGACCCCCAACAGGAATCCACACACTAGACCCCTTCGAAGTCCCCCTCCTCAATACAGCTGTTCTCCTAGCATCCGGTGTTACAGTCACTTGAGCTCACCATAGCATTATAGAAGGTGCCCGAAAAGAAGCTATTCAATCCCTCGCCCTAACTATTCTTCTCGGTTTCTATTTTACCTTCCTGCAAGCGATAGAGTACTACGAAGCCCCTTTCACTATCGCAGACGGAGTCTATGGCTCTACTTTCTTCGTCGCAACAGGCTTCCATGGCCTCCATGTCATCATTGGCTCTTCCTTCCTGGCTGTCTGCCTCCTGCGACAAATCCAGTACCACTTTACCTCCGAGCACCACTTCGGATTCGAAGCTGCTGCTTGATATTGACACTTCGTAGATGTCGTCTGACTCTTCCTATATATCTCTATCTACTGATGAGGCTCATAATCTTTCTAGTATCAAATTAGTACATGTGACTTCCAATTACCTAGTCTTGGTTAAATTCCAAGGAAAGATAATGAACCTAATTACAACTATAATTACTATCTCAATTGCCCTCTCTACAGTACTCGCCATCGTCTCCTTTTGACTGCCGCAAATAACCCCTGACCACGAAAAACTCTCTCCTTACGAATGCGGCTTCGATCCTCTAGGCACTGCCCGCCTCCCCTTCTCCATACGATTTTTTCTAGTCGCCATCTTGTTCCTCCTTTTCGACTTAGAGATTGCCCTTCTACTACCCCTCCCCTGAGGGGACCAATTGACTAACCCCCTACTAACATTCTCCTGAGCTTCCACTGTCCTCATCATTCTTACCCTCGGCCTAATCTACGAGTGAGCCCAAGGAGGCCTTGAATGAGCTGAATAGGTATTTAGTCTAAGAAAAACATTTGATTTCGGCTCAAAAACTTGTGGTTAAAGTCCATAATTACCTAATGACCCCCACACACTTTGCTTTTTCTACAACCTTTGCACTAGGCCTTGCAGGACTGACCTTCCATCGAACACATCTCCTCTCCGCCCTACTCTGTCTTGAAGGAATAATACTGTCACTATTTATTGCCCTATCCCTATGAACACTTCAACTAAATACTACAAGCCTCAGCACTTCCCCCATGATCCTTCTAGCTTTCTCAGCTTGCGAAGCAAGCGCAGGCCTTGCCCTCTTAGTAGCCACTGCCCGCACACACGGTACTGACCGTCTTCAGACTCTTAACCTTCTTCAATGCTAAAAGTCCTTATCCCTACTATTATACTTCTCCCTTTAACTTGAACAATCCCCTCTAAACAGCTCTGATCCTCTACCCTGGGTTACAGCCTCATTATTGCCCTTATCAGCTTCACTTGGCTCAAAACGCCCGCAGAGACAGGTTGATCTTTTTTAAATAACTATATAGCAACTGATGCCCTCTCCACCCCCCTGTTAGTTCTGACATGCTGACTCCTGCCCTTGATAATTTTAGCTAGCCAGAATCACACAGCCTGCGAACCTGTTAACCAACAACGAATATACATCACCCTTCTTACCTTCCTGCAAATCTTCCTAATTTTAGCCTTCGGGGCAACCGAAGTCATTATGTTTTACATTATGTTTGAAGCTACCCTTATTCCCACACTAATTATTATTACTCGATGAGGAAATCAAACAGAACGCCTTAACGCAGGTACCTATTTTCTATTTTACACCCTAGCCGGATCTCTTCCCCTACTAGTAGCCCTTCTTCTTCTCCAAAACAGCACAGGCACTCTTTCCCTACTCACTCTACAATTTGCCCCCTCAACTCACCTCTTCTCCTACGCCCACAAACTATGATGACTGGGCTGCCTCCTAGCCTTCCTCGTCAAAATGCCCCTATACGGGGCGCACCTTTGGCTTCCAAAAGCACACGTAGAAGCCCCCATCGCCGGATCAATAGTCCTAGCTGCAGTCCTACTTAAACTAGGGGGCTACGGTATAATACGAATGATAATGATACTAGAACCCCTTACTAAAGAACTCAGCTACCCCTTTATTATTTTAGCACTGTGAGGTGTAATTATAACAGGATCAATTTGTCTCCGACAAACCGACTTAAAATCCCTCATCGCTTACTCTTCTGTAAGCCACATAGGCCTTGTAGCAGCGGGTATCTTAATCCAAACCCCTTGAAGTTTTACCGGGGCCCTTATCCTAATGATCGCCCACGGGCTCACCTCCTCTGCCCTGTTCTGTCTCGCAAACACCAACTACGAACGTACGCACAGCCGAACCCTTCTTCTGGCCCGAGGCCTACAAACGCTCCTTCCACTTATGGCCACATGATGATTCATCGCCAGCCTAGCCAATCTCGCCCTCCCCCCTCTACCTAACCTCATGGGAGAACTAATAATTATTACCTCCTTATTCAACTGATCCTGATGAACACTTGCACTAACAGGCACCGGCACCCTTATTACAGCAGGCTACTCACTCTACATGTTCTTGATGACCCAACGAGGCCCACTCCCGCACCACATCTTAGCCCTAACCCCCACTCATACACGAGAACACCTCCTAATTGCCCTTCATCTCCTCCCTCTTATTCTCCTTATCCTCAAACCAGCACTAATTTGAGGATGAACCGCTTGTAGATATAGTTTAAGCAAAATGTTAGATTGTGATTCTAATGACGGAGGTTAAAATCCTCTTATCCACCGAGAGAGGTCTGCTGACAACAAAGATTGCTAACTTTTGCCTCCCTGGTTGAATCCCAGGGCTCACTCGTACAGCTCCTAAAGGATAATAGCTCATCCGTTGGTCTTAGGAACCAAAAACTCTTGGTGCAACTCCAAGTAGCAGCTATGCACCCCACCCCTCTAATAATATCATCCTCCCTAGTCATTATCTTCTTCTTCCTCGCATATCCCCTAATAACTACCCTTTCCCCCAACCCTAAAAACCCTGACTGAGCTCTCACCCAGGTTAAAACAGCCGTTAAACTAGCCTTCTTCACTAGCCTTCTTCCACTATTCCTATTCCTTAACGAAGGGGCAGAAATAATTTCTTCCAACTGAAACTGAATAAATACCCTCTCCTTCAGCATTAATATCAGCCTTCAATTTGACTTCTACTCCGTAATTTTCACCCCCATTGCACTATACGTAACATGGTCTATTCTTGAATTTGCCTCATGATATATGCACTCAGACCCCTACATAAATCGCTTCTTTAAATACCTCTTAACTTTTTTAATCGCAATAATTATTCTAGTAACAGCTAACAATATATTCCAACTGTTCATCGGCTGAGAAGGCGTAGGGATCATATCATTCCTATTAATTGGATGATGGTACGGGCGAGCCGACGCCAATACCGCTGCTCTCCAAGCAGTCCTATACAACCGCGTCGGAGACATCGGACTAATCCTTGCCATAGCATGATTCGCAATAAACATAAACTCCTGAGAACTTCAACAACTCTTCACCCTCTCAAACAACACAGACCTAACCCTCCCCCTTCTTGGCCTAATCCTTGCTGCCACCGGAAAATCCGCCCAATTTGGACTCCACCCCTGACTCCCTTCCGCTATAGAAGGCCCCACGCCGGTCTCTGCCCTACTACATTCGAGCACAATAGTCGTGGCGGGCATCTTCTTACTTATCCGTATTAGTCCTCTAATAGAAAACAACCCTACTGCCCTCACAACCTGCCTCTGCCTAGGTGCACTCACAACCCTCTTTACAGCAACCTGTGCCCTCACACAAAATGATATCAAAAAAATCGTCGCATTCTCAACCTCCAGCCAACTAGGCCTTATGATAGTAACTATCGGCTTAAATCAACCCCAACTGGCTTTCCTCCACATCTGTACCCACGCCTTCTTCAAAGCCATACTCTTCCTATGCTCCGGATCTATTATCCACAGCCTAAATAATGAACAGGACATTCGCAAAATAGGAGGAATACATAACCTTGCCCCCATCACTTCCTCCTGCCTGACCCTAGGAAGCCTAGCCCTTACAGGCACCCCCTTTTTAGCAGGCTTCTTCTCTAAAGATGCCATCATTGAAGCCCTTAACACATCTTACCTAAACGCCTGGGCCCTCACCCTAACCCTCCTAGCTACCTCTTTTACCGCAGTCTACAGCCTGCGAGTTATTTTCTTCGTCTCTATGGGACACCCCCGATTCAACCCCCTTTCCCCAATTAATGAAAATGACCCCACCACCACCAACCCCATCAAACGACTCGCCTGAGGAAGTATCATCGCCGGCCTACTAATCACCTCTAACATCACCCCTCTAAAAACACCCATTATATCAATACCCTCTCTCCTCAAACTAGCCGCCCTCATTGTCACAATTCTTGGCCTCTTAACAGCCCTTGAACTAGCCTCCTTAACAAGCAAACAACTTAAATCCACACCTAACCTAGCACCACACCACTTCTCAAACATGCTCGGATTCTTCCCAGCAATTATTCATCGTACAACTCCTAAGCTTAGTCTCTTATTAGGTCAAACCATCGCCAGCCAAATACTGGACCAAACCTGAATAGAAAAAATTGGCCCCAAAGCAACAGCCTCTTTAAACCCCCCTCTTATTTCCTCAGTAAGTAACATCCAACAAGGAATGATTAAAACCTACCTACTTCTATTCTTCCTGACCCTAACACTCGCTCTACTCTGTCTTCTAATTTAAACTGCCCGTAAAGCTCCTCGACTCAAACCACGAGTTAATTCCAGCACTACAAACAGCGCAAGCAATAAAGCCCAGGCCCCTAGCACCAGTATTCAACCCCCCGCTGAATATAATAACGCCACACCTCCCATATCCCCCCGTAAAACAGAAAACTCACCAAATTCATCTCCAGGAACCCAAGAGGCTTCATATCAGCCCCCCCAAAATACCCCAGCAACCACCCCTGCCCCTAACAAATACGCAGCCATTATTCCCAGCACAGGCCGACTGCCTCAAGTCTCTGGGTACGGCTCAGCCGCAAGTGCCGCTGAATAAGCAAACACCACTAATATCCCACCTAAATAAATTAAAAACAAAATTAAAGATAAAAAAGAGCCTCCATGACTCACCAAAATCCCACACCCCATTCCTGCCACTCCTACCAAACCTAGAGCAGCAAAATATGGAGAAGGATTAGAAGCAACCGCTGCTAACCCTAAAATTAGACCAAACAAAGTCATAAACATAATATAAGCCATAATTCCTGCCAGGACTTTAACCAGGACTAATGACTTGAAAAACCACCGTTGTTATTCAACTACAAGAACCTAATGGCAAACCTACGTAAATCCCACCCCCTCTTAAAAATCGCTAACGACGCCCTAGTAGACCTCCCTGCCCCCATCAACATTTCAGCTTGATGAAACTTTGGTTCTCTCTTAGGACTCTGCCTAGCTGCCCAAATCCTTACAGGCCTATTCCTGGCAATACACTATACCTCCGATATCGCAACAGCATTCTCCTCTGTAGCCCATATCTGCCGTGACGTAAACTACGGCTGACTAATTCGCAACCTTCATGCTAATGGAGCTTCCTTCTTCTTTATCTGCATCTACCTGCATGTTGGCCGAGGCCTCTACTACGGCTCGTACCTTTATAAAGAAACCTGAAATATTGGAGTTATCCTATTCCTTCTAGTAATAATGACCGCTTTCGTAGGCTACGTCCTCCCCTGAGGACAAATATCATTCTGAGGCGCCACCGTTATTACCAATCTCCTCTCCGCAGTCCCCTATGTAGGAAATGCTCTAGTCCAATGAATTTGAGGGGGCTTTTCAGTAGACAATGCTACTCTCACCCGATTCTTTGCCTTCCACTTCCTACTCCCCTTTATCGTTGCAGCTGCAACTTTAGTACACCTAATTTTCCTCCACGAAACCGGCTCAAACAACCCCCTCGGATTAAACTCTGACGCCGACAAAATTTCTTTCCACCCCTACTTCTCATATAAAGACTTACTAGGATTCGCAGCCCTACTCATTGCACTCATCTCCCTCGCCCTATTCTCCCCGAATCTTTTAGGCGACCCCGACAACTTTACCCCTGCAAATCCCCTAGTTACACCCCCACATATCAAACCAGAATGATACTTCCTATTTGCATATGCTATTCTTCGCTCTATTCCTAACAAATTAGGGGGAGTTCTAGCACTCCTCTCTTCCATCCTCATCCTTATGCTAGTCCCCATTCTGCATACATGCAAACAACGAAGCATAACATTCCGTCCTTTTACACAGTTCCTATTCTGAGTCTTAGTTGCTGACGTCATGATCCTCACTTGAATCGGAGGCATACCCGTTGAAGACCCCTACATCGTAATCGGTCAACTCGCATCCATCCTTTACTTCTCCATCTTCCTCTTTCTCACTCCCCTGGCAGGATGACTAGAAAACAAAATCCTAGAACGTCCATGCACTAGTAGCTCAGCGTTAGAGCGTCGGCCTTGTAAGCCGAACGTCGAAGGTTAAATCCCTTCCTACTGCTAAGAACCTTTCAGAGAAGGGGGACTCTCACCCCCGCCCTTAACTCCCAAAGCTAAGATTCTATTTAAACTATTCTCTGCCCGAGCTCTGCCCCACCTAGTACATATATGTAATATACCATTATTATATTTCAAACATATATAATAATGCTTTACCGACATATATGTAATATCACCATTCATTTTTTGTACCCATAGAACTAACCTAACACTGAAGACTCAAATAAAGCATTAAATTTAAAGTTATAAAATTGAAATCAAGGATGGAGTAATTTAAGACCGACCACAACTTGCGCGAGTCTAGATATACCAAGCACTCAACAACCTAAGCATACTCAGAATTTTAATGTAGTAAGAACCGACCATCAGTTGATTTCTTAATGATAACGGTTATTGAGGGTGAGGGACAACTATTGTGGGGGTTTCACACAGTGAATTATTCCTGGCATTTGGTTCCTACTTCAGGGCCATAACTTGGTTCTTCCTCACACTTTCATCGACGCTTGCATAAGTTAATGCTTTTAATACATACTCCTCGTTACCCAACATGCCGGGCGTTCTCTCCACGGGTGTATGGGGTTCCTCTTTTTTTTTTTCCTTTCAATTGACATTTCAGAGTGCACACGGTAATGTATTATAAGGTTGAACATTTTCCTTGCATGTTATAATATGTATGCATGGTGAAAAGACATTACTTCTTTAATTACATAACTGATATCAAGAGCATAAAGTTTAGTCAACTACTTGTTGTAACTCGAAGATGCCCCCTCGGTTTGTGCGCGGTAAACCCCCCCTACCCCCCCAACACTCCTGACATAACTATTATTTCTGCAAACCCCCCGGAAACAGAAATATCTCTAGAAATCCAGAATTTGTTGGTTCATTTATTCTCTAACCAAACTAATCAAATATACCATATATTTCAATATGTTATATTATATATTTCAATATGTTATATTATATATTTCAATATGTTATATTATATATTTCAATATGTTATATTATATATTTCAATATGTTATATTATATATTTCAATATGTTATATTATATATTTCAATATGTTATATTATATATTTCAATATGTTATATTATATATTTCAATATGTTATATTATATATTTCAATATGTTATATTATATATTTCAATATGTTATATTATATATTTCAATATGTTATATTATATATTCAATATGTTATATTATATATTTCAATATGTTATATTATATATTTCAATATGTTATATTATATATTTCAATATGTTATATTATATATTTCAATATGTTATATTATATATTTCAATATGTTATATTATTCGTTTAATACACACTATTTAACCCCTAATCTCCCAACATGCCCCTTATTTTTACAAACTCTCTAAACGGACATGTTCCTGCCAATTTTTAATTCATTATGTTCACAAATGCTTCGCCAGCGTAGCTTAAAGAAAGCATAACACTGAAGATGTTACGATAACCCTGAGACCGGGTTCGCAAGCACAAAGGTTTGGTCCTGGCTTTACTATCAGCTTTAGCTATATTTACACATGCAAGTATCCGCACCCCTGTGAGAATGCCCCACAGTCCCCTGCCCGAGGACAAGGAGCCGGTATCAGGCACAAACACATTAGCCCACGACACCTTGCTTAGCCACACCCCCAAGGGAACCCAGCAGTGATAAATATTAAGCCATAAGTGAAAACTTGACTTAGTTAAAGTTAAAAGGGCCGGTAAAATTCGTGCCAGCCACCGCGGTTATACGAAAGGCCCAAGTTGATAGACGTCGGCGTAAAGCGTGGTTAAGAAACTTCTCAACTAAAGCCGAATGCCCTCAGAACTGTCGTACGTTTGCCGAAGGTAAGAAGCCCATTTACGAAAGTCGCTTTATTCTTCTGATTCCACGAAAGCTGTGAAACAAACTGGGATTAGATACCCCACTATGCACAGCCCTAAACTTAGATAGTCTACTACACCCCCTATCCGCCTGGGGACTACGAGCGTTAGCTTGAAACTCAAAGGACTTGGCGGTGCTTTACATCCACCTAGAGGAGCCTGTTCTAGAACCGATAACCCCCGTTAAACCTCACCCTCTCTTGTCATTCCCGCCTATATACCGCCGTCGTCAGCCTACCCTGTGAAGGTCCCATAGTTAGCAAAATTAGCATAACCCAAAACGCCAGGTCGAGGTGTAGCACATGAGAGGGGCAGAAATGGGCTACACTCCCTGACGAGGGAATACGAATAATGTACTGAAACGTACATGTTGAAGGAGGATTTAGTAGTAAGCAGAAAATAGAGTGTTCTGCTGAATCCGGCCCTAAAGCGCGCACACACCGCCCGTCACTCTCCCCAAGCGACTCACTCAAATTGATAATAAACTAACACTGCAAAGGGGAGACAAGTCGTAACATGGTAAGTGTACCGGAAGGTGCACTTGGAACAAATATCAGAGCGTGGCTAAATAGCTAAAGCATTTCCCTTACACTGAAAAGTTATTCGTGCAAATCGAATCGTTCTGACACCAAACAGCTAGCCGACTAAACTAAAAACACCTAACCTTTATTATTAAACCCTAATACACTACAATGATAAAATAAACCATTTTTCCCCCTAAGTATGGGAGACAGAAAAGGAACAACGAGCGATAGAAAAAGTACCGCAAGGGAACGCTGAAAAAGAAATGAAAAAAACCCAGTAAAGTTCAAAAAAGCAGAGACTAGCCCTCGTACCTTTTGCATCATGATTTAGCTAGAACCTTACAAGCAAAAAGCATTTTAGTTTGTACCCCCGAAACTAGGTGAGCTACTCCAAGACAGCCTATAAATTAGGGCGCCCCCGTCTCTGTGGCAAAAGAGTGGGACGAGCTTCGAGTAGAGGTGACAAACCTATCGAACCTAGTTATAGCTGGTTGCCTGAGAATTGAATAGCAGTTCAGCTTCTTGAATTCTTCCCTCCACATAGCCCCGCGCACCCCTCAGACTCAAAGAAATCAAGAAAGTTAGTCATAGGGGGTACAGCTCCTATGAAAAAAGATACAACTTTCCCAAGTGGATAAAGATCATAAATCCTAAGGCCTAGTGTCCCAGTGGGCCTAAAAGCAGCCACCTCTCAAGAAAGCGTTACAGCTCTAACACCCCCGCCACCTCAAATTTTGATAACAAATCTTAATCCCTTTTATATTACTGGGCCTTCTACACCCCTTAGAAGAGACCATGCTAGAATGAGTAACTAGAGATTTTCCCCTCTCTCTCCAAACGCACCTATAAATCGAAACGGACCCACCATCGAACATTAACGGCCCCAACACCTAGAGGGCATTGAACAGCCACTAAACAACAAGAAAAACACCCACCACAAAAACCGTTGATCCCACACTGGCGCGTTTAAAAAGAAAGACTATAAGAAAAAGAAGGAACTCGGCAAACATAAGCCTCGCCTGTTTACCAAAAACACCGCCTCTTGTACTTCAACAATAAGAGGTCCCGCCTGCCCAGTGACTATATGTTAAACGGCCGCGGTATTTTAACCGTGCAAAGGTAGCGTAATCACTTGTCTTTTAAATGAAGACCCGTATGAATGGCATCACGAGGGCTTTACTGTCTCCTTTTTCCAGTCAATGAAATTGATCTCCCCGTGCAGAAGCGGGGATAAAAACATAAGACGAGAAGACCCTGTGAAGCTTAAAGACGACAAGCAGACCAAACTAAGTACCTCAAATAAAAGAACTAAAGCACCGGACCCTGCCCTAATGTCTTCGGTTGGGGCGACCACGGAGAAACAAAAAAACCCCCATGTGGACTAGAAGCACTATTACTTCCTTTTTCTCTCCCACAACCTAGAGTCACCACTCAAAGTAACAGAACTTTTGACCAAACACGATCCGGCCACGCCGATTAACGAACCAAGTTACTCCAGGGATAACAGCGCTATCCCCTTTTAGAGCCCATATCGACAAGGGGGTTTACGACCTCGATGTTGGATCAGGACATCCTAATGGTGCAGCCGCTATTAAGGGTTCGTTTGTTCAACGATTAAAGTCCTACGTGATCTGAGTTCAGACCGGAGAAATCCAGGTCGGTTTCTATCTATGAAATGATCTCTTTCAGTACGAAAGGACCAAAGAGAAGAGGCCCCTGCTTACAGTACGCCTCACCCTTACCTGCTGAAACCCACTAAAGCAGACAAAAGGACATGCCACTTAAGCCGAAAGAACGGCCTGTTGGGGTGGCAGAGCTCGGACACTGCAAAAGACTTAAATCCTTTTCACGAAGGTTCAAATCCTTCCCCAACTATGATCTCAACAATTATCACCTCCATCGTAAACCCCTTAATTCTAATTATCTTTGTTCTCCTAGCTGTAGCCCTCCTTACCCTAGTCGAACGAAAAGTACTAGGCTACATACAACTCCGCAAAGGCCCAAATGTTGTAGGCCCATACGGACTCCTTCAACCAATCGCTGACGGACTAAAACTATTTATAAAAGAACCTGTCCGCCCCTCTACTTCTTCCCCCCTCCTATTTCTCCTAACCCCAATATTAGCCCTTACCTTAGCCCTCACCCTTTGAACGCCCATCCCCTACCCTTCCCCCTAGCCGACTTAAACCTAAGCATCCTCTTCATTTTGGCAATCTCTAGCCTAGCAGTCTACTCCATTCTGGATCAGGTTGAGCCTCCAACTCAAAATACGCCCTTATCGGGGCCCTGCGTGCTGTCGCACAAACTATTTCCTACGAAGTTAGCCTTGGGCTCATTCTACTGTGCACAATTATCTTCACAGGAGGTTTTACCCTACAAACTTTCAGCGTCGCCCAAGAAAGCACCTGGCTTCTCCTGCCAGCTTGACCCCTTGCTGCAATATGATACATCTCTACACTGGCAGAAACAAACCGAGCTCCTTTCGACTTAACAGAAGGGGAGTCTGAGCTAGTATCAGGCTTCAACGTTGAATACGCAGGGGGACCCTTCGCCTTATTCTTCCTTGCCGAGTACGCTAACATCCTCCTAATGAATACACTATCAGCCACCCTATTCTTCGGAACATCCCTCATCCACTCCATCCCCGAGCTCGCCTCAACAAACCTAATAATTAAAGCTACCCTCTTATCTGTAGCATTCCTATGAGTCCGAGCATCCCTACCCACGATTCCGCTACGACCAACTAATGCATCTAATTTGAAAAAATTTCCTCCCACTAACCCTGGCCCTCGTCATCTGACACCTTGCACTACCAATTGCACTTACAGGGCTTCCCCCACAACTTTAACCCCGGAATTGTGCCTGAACTAAAGGGCCACTTTGATAGAGTGAATAATGAGGGTTAAAGTCCCTCCAACTCCTTAGAAAGAAGGGGCTCGAACCCTATCTGAAGAGATCAAAACTCTTAGTGCTTCCACTACACTACTTCCTAGTAAAGTCAGCTAAACAAGCTTTTGGGCCCATACCCCAAAAATGTAGGTTAAAACCCTTCCTTTACTAATGAGTCCCTTTATTTTAGCTTTCTTAATAACAGGCCTTGGCCTAGGTACTACAATTACACTCGCCAGCTCCCACTGATTCCTTGCCTGAATAGGACTAGAAATTAATTCTCTAGCACTACTCCCCGTAATAGCCCAACATCACCACCCCCGAGCAGTTGAGGCAACCACAAAATACTTCCTTACTCAGGCAGCCGCAGCTTCTCTTATCCTCTTTGCCACTATTACTAACGCCTGAACCACTGGCCACTGAGAAATTATCCAAGAATCCCACCCCACCTCCGCTGCCCTACTTACTCTCGCCCTTGCACTAAAAATAGGTCTAGCACCTATACACGCCTGACTCCCCGAAGTCCTTCAAGGATTAGATCTTGTTACTGGCCTAATCGTATCAACCTGACAAAAAAATCGCCCCCTTCGCATTAATAATTCAGATATACCCCCACAACCCCACCCTCTTAGTCCTTTTAGGTGTCCTCTCCTCCCTAGTCGGCGGTTGAGGAGGACTAAACCAAACACAGCTACGAAAAATTTTAGCCTACTCCTCTATTGCTCATCTCGGCTGAATAGCCCTAGTACTTCAATTCTCCTCAGCCCTTGCTCTACTTACCTAGTTACGTATTTTATTATAACATTCTCACTGTTCTTAACTTTTAAACTGAAAAAAGCAACAACAATTAACTCCCTCGCTACCTCCTGATCAAAAATCCCCATCCTCACAGCACTCACCCCCCTTATCCTGATATCTTTAGGAGGACTCCCCCCACTAAGCGGCTTCATACCCAAATGACTCATCTTACAAGAACTAACAAAACAAGACATTGCCCCTACAGCAACTCTCATAGCCCTCTCTGCCCTTCTAAGCCTCTACTTCTACATGCGCCTGTCCTATGCTTTAACTTTAATCATCTACCCCAACAATACTACAGGCACCACCCCTTGACGCCTTCCCTCCCTCCAACTAACCCTTCCCATTGCAATTTCAACATCAATAACAATCCTCCTCCTTCCTCTTGCCCCAGCCATATATACCCTCACCTTCCACTAGGGACTTAGGATAACTCAAACCAGGGGCCTTCAAAGCCCCAAACGAGGGTTAAAACCCCTCAGACCCTGATAAGACTTGCGGGCTGTTATCCCACATCTTCTGCATGCAAAACAAATGCTTTAATTAAGCTAAAGCCTTACTAGAAGGGCAGGCCTCGATCCTACAAACTCTTAGTTAACAGCTAAGCGCTCAAACCAGCGAGCATCCTTCTACCTTTCCCCCGCCAATTGGGGCGGGGAGGCGGGGGAAAGCCCAGCGGGTTGTTAACCCGCGACTTTGGATTTGCAATCCAATATGTTAAACACCCCGAGGCTGATAAGAAGAGGAATTAAACCTCTGTTTATGGGGCTACAACCCACCACTTGAACACTCAGCCATCTTACCTGTGGCAATTACACGTTGATTTTTCTCAACCAACCATAAAGACATCGGCACCCTCTATCTAGTATTTGGTGCCTGAGCGGCATAGTAGGCACTGCTCTTAGCCTCCTTATTCGGGCGGAGTTAAGCCAGCCAGGCTCTCTCTTAGGTGACGATCAGATCTATAATGTCATCGTAACGGCGCATGCTTTTGTAATAATTTTCTTCATGGTTATGCCCGTAATAATCGGAGGCTTTGGAAATTGGCTTATCCCTCTTATAATTGGAGCCCCAGATATAGCATTCCCTCGAATAAATAATATGAGTTTCTGGCTTCTTCCCCCCTCGTTCCTCCTTCTCCTTGCCTCTTCTGGCGTTGAAGCTGGGGCTGGAACTGGCTGAACGTCTACCCCCCACTGGCTGGTAACCTAGCACATGCAGGACCATCCGTTGACCTGGCAATTTTCTCCCTCCATCTAGCTGGTGTCTCCTCAATTTTAGGAGCAATTACTTTATTACCACCATCATCAACATGAAGCCCCCCGCCATTACTCAATACCAAACCCCCCTCTTTGTTTGAGCTGTTCTAATTACAGCCGTCCTCTTACTCCTTTCCCTCCCAGTCCTCGCAGCCGCTATTACAATGTTACTTACAGACCGGAACCTTAATACCACTTTCTTCGACCCGGCGGCGGAGGGGACCCCATCCTTTATCAGCATCTGTTCTGATTCTTTGGTCACCCCGAAGTCTATATTCTGATTCTCCCAGGATCGGACTCATTTCCACATCGTAACTTACTACTCCGGAAAAAAAGAACCTTTCGGCTACATAGGAATAGTCTGAGCTATGATGGCAATGGCCTTCTAGGATTTATCGTCTGAGCCCACCACATGTTTACCGTTGGAATAGATGTAGACACCCGAGCCTACTTACATCTGCAACAATAATCATCGCCATCCCCACAGGGGTAAAAGTCTTCAGTTGACTAGCAACCCTTCATGGTGGCCGCCTAAAATGAGATGCTGCTTTCCTCTGAGCTCTTGGATTTATCTTCTTATTCACAGTCGGAGGATTAACAGGCATTATCCTGGCTAATTCCTCCTTAGACATCATTCTCCATGACACATACTATGTCGTTGCCCACTTCCACTACGTCCTCTCCATAGGAGCAGTCTTCGCAATTATGGGAGGCTTTGTCCACTGATTCCCCCCTTTTTACCGGCCTATACACTTCACGAATCATGAACTAAAGTACACTTCGGAGTAATATTTGTAGGTGTAAACCTGACCTTCTTCCCACAACACTTCCTCGGACTAGCAGGCATGCCTCGACGATATTCTGATTACCCGGACTGCTACACCCTATGAAACACCGTCTCATCTATAGGATCCCTTGTATCTTTAGTGCTGTAGTAATGTTCCTGTTCATCATCTGAGAAGCCTTCATCTCCAAACGAGAAGTCCTAAAAATAGAAATAACCGCAACAAACGTTTGAATGACTTCACGGCTTGCCCTCCCCCATACCACACCTTTGAAGAGCCTGCCTTCGTACAAGTCCGTCAATACGCTTAGACCCCGAGAAAGGAAGGAATTGAACCTCCGTGGGCTGGTTTCAAGCCAGTCACATAACCCCTCTGTCACTTTCTTAATAAGACACTAGTAAAATAAGTATTACATGCTTTGTCAAGGCAGAAATCGTGGGTGGAACCCCCGCGTGTCTTGTATATGGCACAATATACCCAACTCGGGCTCCAAGACGCAGCCTCCCCGCTTATAGAAGAACTCCTCCACTTCCACGACCACGCCCTAATAATTATTACTCTCATCAGTGCATTTGTTCTCTACGTAATTCTTACGATAGTTACTGCCAAAACAACTGACAATACATCCTGGATTCCCAAGAAGTTGAAATTATCTGAACTGTCCTACCCGCCATTATCCTTGTTCTTATCGCACTACCCTCTCTCCGAATCCTTTACCTTCTTGACGAAATCAATGACCCACACTTAACAATTAAAGCCATGGGCCACCAATGATACTGAAGCTACGAGTACACAGACTACGAAGACCTAGCATTCGACTCTTACATACTCCCAACGCAAGATTTAACCCCCGGCCAGTTCCGCCTACTAGAAGCCGACCACCGAATGATTATCCCAGTAGAATCCCCCATTCGTGTGCTAGTCTCCGCTGAAGACGTACTGCACTCATGAGCAGTCCCTTCTTAGGTGTAAAATAGACGCAGTACCAGGCCGGAAAGCTAAATCAAGTAGCCTTGTGGCCTCACGGCCCGGCGTATTCTTCGGCCAATGCTCCGAAATCTGTGGAGCTAATCACAGCTTTATACCTATCGTTGTAGAAGCAGTTCCTCTAGAGCACTTTGAAACTGATCTTCTCTGATACTTGGAAGATGCCTTCGCTAAGTAAGCTAAATAGGGAGTAGCGTTAGCCTTTTAAGCTAAAGAATGGTGACCCCCAACCACCCTTAGCGACATGCCACAGCTCAACCCACTACCCTGATTCGGAATCCTTATTGCCTCTTGACTAATTTTTTCTCCTCATTGTCCCCCAAAAAGTGCTAGCTCATAAAACCCCTAAAAAACCACACCCCAAAGCACACAAAAACCTGCCACAAAACCTTGAAACTGACCTTGATAACTAGCCTCTTTGACCAATTTGAAAGCGCCCAAACTTTTAGGAGTGCCCTTATTCTCCCAGCACTCGCTCTCCCCTGAATCCTTTTACCCCCAACCAGACACCCGATGAATCATAACCGTCTTCTCACACTTCAACAGTGATTCTTAAACCAATTTACCCACCACATCTTCTCATCTATTAACCTGGGAGGCCATAAATGAGCAGCTGTGCTTACAGCCATTGTTACTCTTTTTAATCACCTTAAATAGCTAGGCCTCCTACCGTACACCTTCACACCAACTACTCAGCTTTCAATGAATATAGCGTTTGCCTTACCCCTCTGACTAGCCACTGTAATTATTGGCTTCCGTAAAAACCCAAATCATTCTTTAGCCCACCTCCTACCAGAAGGCACTCCCACACTTCTTATCCCCGTCCTGATCATTATCGAAACAGTTAGCCTCCTAATGCGCCCCTTCGCCCTTGGGATTCGACTAACTGCTAATCTTACAGCAGGCCACTTACTCATTCAACTTACTTCGACCGCAACATTTGTTCTAGCATCAACGCTACCAGCCGTCGCAGCTATCACAGCCATCCTACTCCTAATACTCACCCTCCTAGAAGTAGCCGTCGCAATAATCCAAGCTTACGTATTCGTTCTCCTCTTAAGCCTCTACCTACAAGAAAACGTCTAATGGCCCACCAAGCACATGCATATCATATAGTAGATCCCAGCCCTTGACCCCTGACAGGCGCAGCCGGCGCCCTCTTATTAACTTCTGGCCTAGCAATTTGATTCCACTTCAATTCTACGATCCTTATACTTCTAGGCGTTGCCCTCCTCCTACTTACGATGCTCCAATGATGACGAGACATCATCCGAGAAGGCACATTCCAAGGACATCACACCCCTCCCGTCCAAAAAGGTCTTCGCTACGGCATAATCTTATTCATTACCTCAGAAGTTTTCTTCTTCTTAGGATTCTTCTGAGCTTTCTATCACTCAAGCCTTGCACCTACACCCGAATTAGGAGGATGCTGACCCCCAACAGGAATCCACACACTAGACCCCTTCGAAGTCCCCCTCCTCAATACAGCTGTTCTCCTAGCATCCGGTGTTACAGTCACTTGAGCTCACCATAGCATTATAGAAGGTGCCCGAAAAGAAGCTATTCAATCCCTCGCCCTAACTATTCTTCTCGGTTTCTATTTTACCTTCCTGCAAGCGATAGAGTACTACGAAGCCCCTTTCACTATCGCAGACGGAGTCTATGGCTCTACTTTCTTCGTCGCAACAGGCTTCCATGGCCTCCATGTCATCATTGGCTCTTCCTTCCTGGCTGTCTGCCTCCTGCGACAAATCCAGTACCACTTTACCTCCGAGCACCACTTCGGATTCGAAGCTGCTGCTTGATATGACACTTCGTAGATGTCGTCTGACTCTTCCTATATATCTCTATCTACTGATGAGGCTCATAATCTTTCTAGTATCAAATTAGTACATGTGACTTCCAATTACCTAGTCTTGGTTAAATTCCAAGGAAAGATAATGAACCTAATTACAACTATAATTACTATCTCAATTGCCCTCTCTACAGTACTCGCCATCGTCTCCTTTGACTGCCGCAAATAACCCCTGACCACGAAAAACTCTCTCCTTACGAATGCGGCTTCGATCCTCTAGGCACTGCCCGCCTCCCCT
>NW_021144743.1:0-50497 GCF_900634625.1 Parambassis ranga
ATATTTTCTTCCGTACACTTTTTGGCTCAGCGTATCTTGGGCATACTTTGTGCTATTGAAACCGTTCAAATGTCAAAATGTTCAGCTTATTGAGGACATGATGGGTCAACTTTTAGTTTTTTTTCAGCTATTATAGTTTTAAAATATTAAGCGTTTTCTAAAATTAATTTAACATTAAAGTCAATGAGAGATTTTTTCAACTTTCAAAAGCTTTCAGCGTTGGCATACTTTCAGCTACAGAAACCATTCAAAGATCAAAATGTTCAGCTTTTTCAGGTCTTTTCAGCTATTACTTTTCAGAGTTCAGCTATTTATAGTTTTTAAAATATTAAGCGTTTTATAAAATTATTTAACATTGAAGTCTATGAGAGAGCCCTTCAGAGTCTTCAACTTTTAAAAGTTTTCAGCGCCTGCATACTTTCAGCTACAGAAACCATTCAAGATCAAAATGTTCAGCTTCTTCTGCTCTTTTCAGCTATTACTTTTCAGAGTTCTCCTGTTTCTAGTTTTCAAATGGTTAACAGTTTTATACCAAGTGGTTTTGAGGTCTCCTCTGAGTTTAACATTAGTGTGTATTGCGTGGAGACTTCAAAGGCAGAGTGGGTGATGTCATCGCTTAGAGTGCGGGAGGGAAAAAAATTAAACCAGTTTCTGCGTTTCTATCCTGCTGCTATGTCTGCACCTTTTATCTGACAGGGATAATTTGTCCACCAGTTCGAAGGAAAAATGGTCTGGGTTCTGATGGTGTCACTCTTAAAACTCAACACCAAACAGTTTTGCCTGTAAATTGAGCTGTTCGGGGGGGAGTGCCGGTCATTCTTCCATTAAGACATAATGTAAAACCAAAAACAGAGAAGCAGAGCTGCCATATTTTCTAACTCGCCGTCATCTCCACATCTTCGACATCCCAGACATAAAAATCGTACCAGTTGTAGAGCAACTTCTTGGAATTCTGACGGTGTTCTTATTTTTTGTCTAAAGTCTTCGGTTTGGAGACACCGAGGCGTTGTTCGGAGGGTGCAACCCCCATTAAAATACATGGGATCTGCCTGAGAGGAGTAAAAGGAGAACCACACAGGTGTCTTAAAGAGGGCTTAATTAGGCAGGCAGGGCTGTTACCATGGTGACAGGCTGACACACAGAACTGGCATACAAAGCAGCCATATTTGTAGTCTTTATCCATCATCACGCATGATATGTGCCATATTCATTGCTATGGAGCTGTTTGCTACATATCTACATCAAAATCATTTAGTCTCCCTAAGCCTCAGCTATTATTCCAAGATCAGACAATTCATCTGCTGTTCAAAGCAATTATTCAGCTCCTGTTCAGATTAATTCAGCTGTTTTATGACTGCTTCAGATATTATTTAGATTAATTCAGCTGTTACATGCAGATTTCTTATTCTCAAAGAGTTCAAAGCAATCGTTCAAATAAGCGTTCAAAGCAATGCTTCAGCTTCTGCAATCAAACTTGCATTTTCTTCAGGAAATGCTTTTTCTAGTTATTATTATTATTCTTCCGTACGTTTTTTGGCTCAGCATATCTTCAAAATGCATGGGCCGATTCAAACCATTCAAACATCAAAAGATTCAGCTCATTAAGGACATTCCCGGAAACCTTCAATAATAATTACAAATATTATAATATTAAAAATATTTAACATTTTCCACCCTCAAATTAACATTGGAGTCAATGGGAGAGCCCTTCAAACCATGCATTTTGCAAAATGCTACTGCTCCTACAAATATTAAGTTAGAGAAACCATTCGAGGCTTAAAATACTTCCAACGTCTTGGTCTTCAAAAGTTGTATTCAGAATTTGGAAGTTCAGCTCCGTCTTCAAATGACAGGGGATTAAAGATGAAGTGGTTTTTGAGGTCTCTTCTGAGTTTAACATTAGTGTGTATTGCGTGGAATGTTGGGAGCTAGAGTGGGTGAGTCATCGCTCAGAGTGCGGGAGGGAAAAAAATTAAACCAGTTTCTGCGTTTCTATCCTGCTGTCACGTCTGCACCTTTTGTCTGACAGGGATAATTTGGCCACCAGTTCGAAGGAAAAATGGTCTGGGTTCTGTTGGTGTCGGTCTTAAAACTCAACACCAAACAGTTTTGCCTGTAGATCGAGCTGTTCGGGGAGAGTGCCGGTCATTCCTCCATTAAGACATAATGTAAAACCAAAAACAGAGAAGCAGAGCTGCCATATTTTCTAACTCGCCGCCATCTCCACATCTTCGACATCCCAGACATAAAAATCGTACCAGTTGTAGAGCAACTTCTTGGGATTCTGACGGTGTTCTTATTTTTTGTCTAAAGTCTTCGGTTTGGAGAATATGAGACGTTGTTCGGAGGGTGGTTTTACATAGGAAATGCATTAGGAGGGGGAAAGAGAGCTGCAGTTAGGGGCAGCTGATAAACATTCCGGTTGCCATGGATGCAGGCAGGCAGGCAGGCAGGCAGGGCCGTTACCATGGTGACATGCTGACACACTAGAAGCATACAAAGCGGCCATATTTGTAGTCTTTATCAGACTTTAAGCATTATATCTGTCATATTGATCATCCTTCAGCTGTATACTACTTTTCCACATTCAAATCACACAGCCTGAGCTTCTTATAGTCTTATGGTATTATTCCACCCTCAGACCTTTCATATGGTATATTCACAGGCTATTCTTTCAGGTCGTGACTTCATACTGTTCTTGTCTTCAGCTGTTTCTCTTTCATATCTTCATAATATTAAAACATTTTCTACTTTTCCAGATAAGAGCTTCATCTTTCTAAATTCTTAACTGTGTTTAAGCAAATTAAGTTCAGATTGCAGTTTCTCCAGCAATTCAGAGCAATCGTTCACATCAGCATTCAAAGCAATGCTTCAGCTGCGGCAATCAAACTTGCATTTTCTTCAGGAAATGCTTTTCTAGTTATTATTATATTTTCTTCCGTACACTTTTTGGCTCAGCGTATCTTGGGCATACTTTGTGCTATTGAAACCGTTCAAATGTCAAAATGTTCAGCTTATTGAGGACATGATGGGTCAACTTTTAGTTTTTTTCAGCTATTTATAGTTTTTAAAATATTAAGCGTTTTCTAAAATTAATTTAACATTAAAGTCAATGAGAGATTTTTCAACTTTCAAAAGCTTTCAGCGTTGGCATACTTTCAGCTACAGAAACCATTCAAAGATCAAAATGTTCAGCTTTTTCAGGTCTTTTCAGCTATTACTTTTCAGAGTTCAGCTATTTATAGTTTTTAAAATATTAAGCATTTTATAAAATTAATTTAACATTGAAGTCTATGAGAGAGCCCTTCAGAGTCTTCAACTTTTAAAAGTTTTCAGCGCCTGCATACTTTCAGCTACAGAAACCATTCAAAGATCAAAATGTTCAGCTTCTTCTGCTCTTTTCAGCTATTACTTTTCAGAGTTCTCCTGTTTCTAGTTTTCAAATGGTTAACAGTTTTATACCAAGTGGTTTTGAGGTCTCCTCTGAGTTTAACATTAGTGTGTATTGCGTGGAGACTTCAAAGGCAGAGTGGGTGATGTCATCGCTCAGAGTGCGGGAGGGAAAAAAATTAAACCAGTTTCTGCGTTTCTATCCTGCTGCTATGTCTGCACCTTTTATCTGACAGGGATAATTTGTCCACCAGTTCGAAGGAAAAATGGTTTGGGTTCTGATGGTGTCACTCTTAAAACTCAACACCAAACAGTTTTGCCTGTAGATCGAGCTGTTCGGGGGGAGTGCCGGTCATTCTTCCATTAAGACATAATGTAAAACCAAAAACAGAGAAGCAGAGCTGCCATATTTTCTAACTCGCCGCCATCTCCACATCTTCGACATCCCAGACATAAAATCGTACCAGTTGTAGAGCAACTTCTTGGGATTCTGACGGTGTTCTTATTTTTTGTCTAAAGTCTTCGGTTTGGAGACACCGAGACGTTGTTCGGAGGGTGCAACCCCCATTAAAATACATGGGATCTGCCTGAGAGGAGTAAAAGGAGAACCACACAGGTGTCTTAAAGAGGGCTTAATTAGGCAGGCAGGGCTGTTACCATGGTGACAGGCTGACACACAGAACTGGCATACAAAGCAGCCATATTTGTAGTCTTTATCCATCATCACGCATGCTATGTGCCATATTCATTGCTATGGAGCTGTTTGCTACATATCTACATCAAAATCATTTAGTCTCCCTAAGCCTCAGCTATTATTCCAAGATCAGACAATTCATCTGCTGTTCAAAGCAATTATTCAGCTCCTATTCAGATTAATTCAGCTGTTTTATGACTGCTTCAGATATTATTTAGATTAATTCAGCTGTTACATGCAGATTTCTTATTCTCAAAGAGTTCAAAGCAATCGTTCAAATAAGCGTTCAAAGCAATGCTTCAGCTTCTGCAATCAAACTTGCATTTTCTTCAGGAAATGCTTTTTCTAGTTATTATTAGTTTGATTGCAGAGCAATCAAACTTTAGTTCTTCTACTTCTTTATTAGTTTGATTGCAGAGCAATCAAACTTTAGTTCTTCTACTTCTTTATTTTTATTATTATTATTATTATTATATTTTCTTCCGTACACTTTTTGGCTCAGCGTATCTTGGGCATACTTTGTGCTATTGAAACCGTTCAAATGTCAAAATGTTCAGCTTATTGAGGACATGATGGGTCAACTTTTAGTTTTTTTCAGCTATTTATAGTTTTTAAAATATTAAGCGTTTTATAAAATTAATTTAACATTGAAGTCTATGAGAGATTTTTCAACTTTTAAAAGCTTTCAGCGTTGGCATACTTTCAGCTACAGAAACCATTCAAAGATCAAAATGTTCAGCTTTTTCAGGTCTTTTCAGCTATTACTTTTCAGAGTTCAGCTATTTATAGTTTTTAAAATATTAAGCGTTTTATAAAATTAATTTAACATTGAAGTCTATGAGAGAGCCCTTCAGAGTCTTCAACTTTTAAAAGTTTTCAGCGCCTGCATACTTTCAGCTACAGAAACCATTCAAAGATCAAAATGTTCAGCTTCTTCTGCTCTTTTCAGCTATTACTTTTCAGAGTTCTCCTGTTTCTAGTTTTCAAATGGTTAACAGTTTTATACCAAGTGGTTTTGAGGTCTCCTCTGAGTTTAACATTAGTGTGTATTGCGTGGAGACTTCAAAGGCAGAGTGGGTGATGTCATCGCTCAGAGTGCGGGAGGGAAAAAAATTAAACCAGTTTCTGCGTTTCTATCCTGCTGCCATGTCTGCACCTTTTATCTGACAGGGATAATTTGGCGACCAGTTCGAAGGAAAAATGGTTTGGGTTCTGATGGTGTCACTCTTAAAACTCAACACCAAACAGTTTTGCCTGTAGATCGAGCTGTTCGGGGGGAGTGCCGGTCATTCTTCCATTAAGATATAATGTAAAACCAAAAACAGAGAAGCAGAGCTGCCATATTTTCTAACTCGCCGCCATCTCCACATCTTCGACATCCCAGACATAAAAATCGTACCAGTTGTAGAGCAACTTCTTGGGATTCTGACGGTGTTCTTATTTTTTGTCTAAAGTCTTCGGTTTGGAGACACCGAGACGTTGTTCGGAGGGTGCAACCCCCATTAAAATACATGGGATCTGCCTGAGAGGAGTAAAAGGAGAACCACACAGGTGTCTTAAAGAGGGCTTAATTAGGCAGGCAGGGCTGTTACCATGGTGACAGGCTGACACACAGAACTGGCATACAAAGCAGCCATATTTGTAGTCTTTATCCATCATCACGCATGCTATGTGCCATATTCATTGCTATGGAGCTGTTTGCTACATATCTACATCAAAATCATTTAGTCTCCCTAAGCCTCAGCTATTATTCCAAGATCAGACAATTCATCTGCTGTTCAAAGCAATTATTCAGCTCCTATTCAGATTAATTCAGCTGTTTTATGACTGCTTCAGATATTATTTAGATTAATTCAGCTGTTACATGCAGATTTCTTATTCTCAAAGAGTTCAAAGCAATCGTTCAAATAAGCGTTCAAAGCAATGCTTCAGCTTCTGCAATCAAACTTGCATTTTCTTCAGGAAATGCTTTTTCTAGTTATTATTAGTTTGATTGCAGAGCAATCAAACTTTAGTTCTTCTACTTCTTTATTTTTATTATTATTATTATTATTATTATATTTTCTTCCGTACACTTTTTGGCTCAGCATATCTTGGGCATACTTTGTGCTATTGAAACCGTTCAAATGTCAAAATGTTCAGCTTATAGAGGACATGATGGGTCAACTTTTAGTTTTTTTCAGCTATTTATAGTTTTTAAAATATTAAGCGTTTTATAAAATTAATTTAACATTGAAGTCAATGAGAGATTTTTCAACTTTTAAAAGCTTTCAGCGTTGGCATACTTTCAGCTACAGAAACCATTCAAAGATCAAAATGTTCAGCTTTTTCAGGTCTTTTCAGCTATTACTTTTCAGAGTTCAGCTATTTATAGTTTTTAAAATATTAAGCGTTTTATAAAATTAATTTAACATTGAAGTCTATGAGAGAGCCCTTCAGAGTCTTCAACTTTTAAAAGTTTTCAGCGCCTGCATACTTTCAGCTACAGAAACCATTCAAAGATCAAAATGTTCAGCTTCTTCTGCTCTTTTCAGCTATTACTTTTCAGAGTTCTCCTGTTTCTAGTTTTCAAATGGTTAACAGTTTTATACCAAGTGGTTTGAGGTCTCCTCTGAGTTTAACATTAGTGTGTATTGCGTGGAGACTTCAAAGGCAGAGTGGGTGATGTCATCGCTTAGAGTGCGGGAGGGAAAAAAATTAAACCAGTTTCTGCGTTTCTATCCTGCTGCCATGTCTGCACCTTTTATCTGACAGGGATAATTTGTCCACCAGTTCGAAGGAAAAATGGTTTGGGTTCTGATGGTGTCACTCTTAAAACTCAACACCAAACAGTTTTGCCTGTAGATCGAGCTGTTCGGGGGGAGTGCCGGTCATTCTTCCATTAAGACATAATGTAAAACCAAAAACAGAGAAGCAGAGCTGCCATATTTTCTAACTCGCCGCCATCTCCACATCTTCGACATCCCAGACATAAAAATCGTACCAGTTGTAGAGCAACTTCTTGGAATTCTGACGGTGTTCTTATTTTTTGTCTAAAGTCTTCGGTTTGGAGAATACGAGACGTTGTTCGGAGGGTGCAACCCCCATTAAAATACATGGGATCTGCCTGAGAGGAGTAAAAGGAGAACCACACAGGTGTCTTAAAGAGGGCTTAATTAGGTAGGCAGGGCTGTTACCATGGTGACAGGCTGACACACAGAACTGGCATACAAAGCAGCCATATTTGTAGTCTTTATCCATCATTACGCATGATATGTGCCATATTCATTGCTATGGAGCTGTTTGCTATATATCTACATCAAAATCATTTAGTCTCCC
This sequence comes from Parambassis ranga, assembly GCF_900634625.1. NCBI lineage: Eukaryota > Metazoa > Chordata > Actinopteri > Ambassidae > Parambassis > Parambassis ranga. The sequence goes on from NW_021144743.1 coordinate 7,403, forward strand.
TAAGCCTCAGCTATTATTCCAAGATCAGACAATTCACCTGCTGTTCAAAGCAATTATTCAGCTCCTGTTCAGATTAATTCAGCTGTTTTATGACTGCTTCAGATATTATTTAGATTAATTCAGCTGTTACATGCAGATTTCATATTCTCAAAGAGTTCAAAGCAATCGTTCAAATAAGCGTTCAAAGCAATGCTTCAGCTTCTGCAATCAAACTTGCATTTTCTTCAGGAAATGCTTTTTCTAGTTATTATTATATTTTCTTCCGTACACTTTTTGGCTCAGCGTATCTTGGGCATACTTTGTGCTATTGAAACTGTTCAAATGTCAAAATGTTCAGCTTATTGAGGACATGATGGGTCACCTTTTAGTTTTTTTCAGCTATTTATAGTTTTTAAAATATTAAGCGTTTTCTAAAATTTATTTAACATTAAAGTCTATGAGAGATTTTTCAACTTTTAAAAGCTTTCAACGGCATACTTTCAGCTACAGAACCCATTCAAAGATCAAAATGTTCAGCTTTTTCAGGTCTTTTCAGCTATTACTTTTCAGAGTTCAGCTATTTATAGTTTTTAAAATATTAAGCGTTTTCTAAAATGTATTTAACATTGAAGTCTATGAGAGAGTTCTTCAGAGTCTTCAACTTTTAAAAGTTTTCAGCGCCTGCATACTTTCAGCTACAGAAACCATTCAAAGATCAAAATGTTCAGCTTCTTCTGCTCTTTTCAGCTATTACTTTTCAGAGTTCTCCTGTTTCTAGTTTTCAAATGGTTAACAGTTTTATACCAAGTGGTTTTGAGGTCTCCTCTGAGTTTAACATTAGTGTGTATTGCGTGGAGACTTCAAAGGCAGAGTGGGTGATGTCATCGCTCAGAGTGCGGGAGGGAAAAAAATTAAACCAGTTTCTGCGTTTCTATCCTGCTGCCATGTCTGCACTTTTTATCTGACAGGGATAATTTGGCCACCAGTTCGAAGGAAAAATGGTCTGGGTTCTGTTGGTGTCGGTCTTAAAACTCAACACCAAACAGTTTTGCCTGTAGATCGAGCTGTTCGGGGAGAGTGCCGGTCATTCTTCCATTAAGACATAATGTAAAACCAAAAACCGAGAAGCAGAGCTGCCATATTTTCTAACTCGCCGCCATCTCCACATCTTCGACATCCCAGACATAAAAATCGTACCAGTTGTAGAGCAACTTCTTGGGATTCTGACGTGTGTGTTCTTATTTTTTGTCTAAAGTCTTCGGTTTGGAGACACCGAGATGTTGTTCGGAGGGTGCAACCCCCATTAAAATACATGGGATCTGCCTGAGAGGAGTAAAAGGAGAACCACACAGGTGTCTTAAATAGGGCTTAATTAGGCAGGCAGGGCTGTTACCATGGTGACAGGCTGACACACAGAACTGGCATACAAAGCAGCCATATTTGTAGTCTTTATCCATCATTACGCATGATATGTGCCATATTCATTTCTATGGAGCTGTTTGCTACATATCTACATCAAAATCATTTAGTCTCCCTAAGCCTCAGCTATTATTCCAAGATCAGACAATTCACCTGCTGTTCAAAGCAATTATTCATCTCCTGTTCAGATTAATTCAGCTGTTTTATGACTGCTTCAGCTAATATTCAGATTAATTCAGCTGTTTTATGAGTGATTCAGCTAATATTCAGATTAATTCAGCTGTTTTATGAGTGATTCAGCTAATATTCAGATTAATTCTGCTGTTACATCCAGATTTCATATTCTGAAAGAGTTCAAAGCAATCGTTCAAATAAGCATTCAAAGCAATGCTTCAGCTTCTGCAATCAAACTTGCATTCTCTTCAGGAAATGCTTTTTCTAATTATTAGGGCCCGAGCACCGAGTGGTGCGAAGGCCCTATTGTAATTGCTGTGTTTATTATTATTATTATTATTAGGGCCCGAGCACCGAGTGGTGCGAAGGCCCTATTGTAATTGCTGTGTTTATTATTATTAGGGCCCGAGCACCGAGTGGTGCGAAGGCCCTATTGTAATTGCTGTGTTTATTAGGGCCCGAGCACCGAGTGGTGCGAAGGCCCTATTGTAATTGCTGTGTTTATTAGGGCCCGAGCACCGAGTGGTGCGAAGGCCCTATTGTAATTGCTGTGTTTATTATTATTAGGGCCCGAGCACCGAGTGGTGCGAAGGCCCTATTGTAATTGCTGTGTTTATTATTATTATTATTATTATTCTTATTATTATTTGCCTGCCTGTTTAACTGCATTTTTCACCCCTTTGCCATGCACGAAAACTCACGAAACTTTGCACACTCATCAGGGGTGGCGAAAAATTTGATATTTTGTGGTCGCTGCAAAGGGGCGGGGCAAAATGGCTCTACAGCGCCCCCTTGAAATTTTCAAAACACCCCTCGCATTTGGCTTAGTTTAAAGTAGGTGCACGAAAATCGGTACACATGTTTATCATACCAAGACGCACCAAAAAGTCTCTTGACACCATGACCTTAACCCAACAGGAAGTCCGCCATCTTGGATGGAAAATGGGCGTGGCCTCTGTGGCTCGCCAAAGTCTGGCGACGATTCATGATTTCGCCATGTAACTTTGAACGGCTCTCACGCCTGCATACTTTATCCAAACGTCTTCAAACTTTATGAGCATGACGAGGGCTCCGCCCTGAACACCTCCATATGTTGAAACCCTTACTTACTTGTGGCGCCCCCTGCTGGTAACAGGAAATGGCCTCTTTTTACTCTGACGTGTACTGCTCCTACATAGTTGACAGCATCAACTTCATTTCACCTCTAGAACCTTCCCAACTAGTTGGTGAAGCTACACTATGAAGGCCGTGAAGCTGCGTGCAATGGTGTCCGTGTGGCGGGGCGCCAACTGTCGATCCTTCGCCGTGAGATTACGTTTGAGTATTTAATGACCTTAATGACCTTTTATGATCATGAAAATTCATACACACATTCTCGGGAGCATGTACTAGCAACTGATGGGGGTCTCGTAAGTGGGTGGGGCAAAATGGATCAATGGCGCCCCCTTGAATTTTTATAATACCCCTCTCCATAGGGGTTTTTTTGGAGTAGGAAGACAAAAATCGGCACACACACAGAACACGTCCAGGCGCACATAAAAGTCTCTTGCACCATTGATCTAGACCACACAGGAAGTCAGCCATTTTGATTTAGGCGGTCAAATTTCAGCGATTTCCACCTTTGGTATGCGGACGAACTCCTCCTAGGGATTTCGACCGATTGACTTCATATTCGGTCGCTGTCACCTAGAGACCATGCTGATCAAAAGTTATCAAAAGCTTTTCTCTAAGTTAAAGGGCGTGGCCGCTGTGGCGTCACTTCGCCATTCACACACGAATAGCTCTCTCTCCTACATACTTGCTCCAAACGGCTTCAAACTTTCTACACGTGGTCAGAGCCCCTCCCTGAACGTCTCTATGTCATCATGATCTATGGCGCTCCCTTGTGGTGGAGACAGGAAGTGCCATGTTCTTCACTGACATGCATTCTGTTTAATCCTTCTCTGTCATTACACAGCGAAATGAGGATCACAGATTTGACGTCCCACAGAGACACCTGTGTGGTTTTCTGTATCATGCTGCCCGTGGCGGTGGCGACTGTTGAACATTCGCCATGAAACATCAACTGCTTATAACTTCGCCGTGCATCGTCCTAGCGCCCTCAAATTTTTTTCATGTCCTAACAGTCCATCCCCCCACACGTCTGCATGCTCATGAGTCACCTGCACAGCGCCACCTACAGGAAACCGGAAGTAACTGCTTCTGGACATTTTTCATGTATGAATCAAATGTTTTTTGAGGTTTGATGCACAGACGGGTCTCCACTATTCTCATGGTGTCTGGCTCCACCCAGTGGACACATACGGTACTGCAACTGATATAACTCCACCACGGATGCTCCTAAAATCCTCAAATTTTTTACATGTGATACAGACCCGACCCCGACCACGTGTGGACATCTGTGGACAGCGCCACCTACTGTAAAGAGGAGGTTACTGCACACTAACAATTTTTACATATATTGAGAGATTTGTTGCACTGACACATCTCTGCTTCTTCCCACCGCTGGCAAAATCGGCGCAGCTCGTGGGGGGAGCGGGGGTGGGAATGGACGGTGTGACAGGGAGGGGGCGGTCGCGCGGATTGCGAGGGCCCGATCATCGCTGCTTGCAGCTTTAATTATTATTATATTTTCTTCCGTACACTTTTTGGCTCAGTGTATCTTGGGCATACTTTGTACTATTGAAACCGTTCAAATGTCAAAATGTTCAGCTTATTGAGGACATGATGGGTCAGGTTTTAGTTTTTTTCAGCTATTTATAGTTTTTAAAATATTAAGCGTTATATAAAATTAATTTAACATTAAAGTCTATGAGAGATTTTTCAACATTTAAAAGCTTTCAGCGTTGGCATACTTTCAGCTACAGAAACCATTCAAGATCAAAATGTTCAGCTTTTTCAGGTCTTTTCAGCTATTACTTTTCAGAGTTCAGCTATTTATAGTTTTTAAAATATTAAGCGTTTTATAAAATTAATTTAACATTAAAGTCTATGAGAGTTCTTCAGAGTCTTCAACTTTTAAAAGTTTTCAGCGCCTGCATACTTTCAGCTACAGAAACCGTTCATATATCAAAATGTTCAGCTTCTTCTGCTCTTTTCAGCTATTACTTTTCAGAGTTCTGCTGTTTATAGTTTTCAAATGGTTAACAGTTTTATACCAAGTGGTTTTGAGGTCTCCTCTGAGTTTAACATTAGTGTGTATTGCGTGGAGACTTCAAAGGCAGAGTGCGTGATGTCATTGCTCAGAGTGCGGGAGGGAAACAAATTAAACCAGTTTCTGCGTTTCTATCCTGCTGTCACGTCTGCACCTTTTATCTGACAGGGATAATTTGGCCTCTATCCCTCACTCCTCTGCTCCCCCTCTCTTCTGCTCTCTTAGTCAGGTGCTTAATAGAAAGCACCTCCCTCACCAATCAGCTGTCGCTTTCCATCACTCTCCTGACCAATCGCAGTTTAGCACGAAATTTAAAAGTCTTCGTCTCTTCTCCAGCTGTCTTCTGATCGAACCCGGCAACCCTCCTCCACCCCAAGCACCACCAGAAATCACCACCAGATCAACCACCAGAAAATATGCTTCTCTCGCTGAGGTAATACACCTTTGGACACACCAACAAATTTAGTAGTGTTTCAGCTCATTTTAGCAATAATATGACTCAATTGAGCTGTTAACATATTTACTGTACATTCACTCAGTTGCAGCTGATTTTTAAGTGTTCTGACCTGTATCTATCACATATGCACAAAATAAGCTTCTCTCGCTGAGATAATGCACCTTTGGGCTCATTTTTAAGCAAAATAATGACTCAATTGAGCTGTTTTTAACATATTTATTGTACATTCACTCAGTTGCAGCTGATTTTTTAGTGTTCTGACCTGTATCTATCATATATGCACAAAATAAGCTTCTCTTACTGAGATAATGCACTTTTTGTAGACACCAACATATTTAGTTGTGTTTCAGCTCATTTTTGTACATTCACTCAGTTTATTGTACATTCACAATTTATCCCTATCCGCTTCCTAATCTTTCTCCCTCTATCCCTCACTCCTTTGCTCCCCCTCTCTTCTGCTCTCTTAGTCAGGTGCTTAATAGAAAGCACCTCCCTCACCAATCAGCTGTCGCTTTCCATCACTCTCCTGACCAATCGCAGTTTAGCACGAAATTTAAAAGTCTTCGTCTCTTCTCCAGCTGTCTTCTGATCGAACCCGGCAACCCTCCTCCACCCCAAGCACCACCAGAAATCACCACCAGATCAACCACCAGAAAATATGCTTCTCTCGCTGAGGTAATACACCTTTGGACACACCAACATATTTAGTTGTGTTTCAGCTCATTTTAGCAATAATATGACTCAATTGAGCTGTTTTGCTCATATTTATTGTACATTCACTCAGTTGCAGCTGATTTTTTATTGTTCTGACTTGTATTTATCACATATGCACAAAATAAGCTTCTCTCGCTGAGATAATGCACCTTTGGACACACCAACATATTTAGTTGTGTTTCAGCTCACTTAAGCAATATTATGACTGAATTGAGCTGTTTTTAACATATTTACTGTACATTCACTCAGTTGCAGCTGATTTTTAAGTGTTCTGACCTGTATCTATCCCATATGCACAAAATAAGCTTCTCTCGCTGAGATAATGCACCTTTGGGCTCATTTTAGCAAAATAATGACTCAATTGAGCTGTTTCTAACATATTTATTGTACATTCACTCAGTTGCAGCTGATTTTTTTAGTGTTCTGACCTGTATCTATCGTATATGCACAAAATAAGCTTCTTTTACTGAGATAATGCACTTTTTGTAGACACCAACATATTTAGTTGTGTTTCAGCTCATTTTTGTACATTCACTCAGTTTATTGTACATTCACAATTTATCCCTATCCGCTTCCCAATCTTTCTCCCTCTATCCCTCACTGCTTTGCTCCCCCTCTCTTCTGCTCTCTTAGTCAGGTGCTTAATAGAAAGCACCTCCCTCACCAATCAGCTGTCGCTTTCCATCACTCTCCTGACCAATCGCAGTTTAGCACGAAATTTAAAAGTCTTCGTCTCTTCTCCAGCTGTCTTCTGATCGAACCCGGCAACCCTCCTCCACCCCAAGCACCACCAGAAATCACCACCAGATCAACCACCAGAAAATATGCTTCTCTCGCTGAGGTAATACACCTTTGGACACACCAACAAATTTAGTAGTGTTTCAGCTCATTTTAGCAATAATATGACTCAATTGAGCTGTTTTTAACATATGTACTGTACATTCACTCAGTTGCAGCTGATTTTTAAGTGTTCTGACCTGTATCTATCACATATGCACAAAATAAGCTTCTCTCGCTGAGATAATGCACTTTTTGTAGACACCAACAAATTTAGTAGTGTTTCAGCTCATTTTAGCAATACTATGACTGAATTTAGCTGTTTTTAACATATTTACTGTACATTCACTCAGTTGCAGCTGATTTTTAAGTGTTCTGACCTGTATCTATCACATATGCACAAAATAAGCTTCTCTCGCTGAGATAATGCACCTTTGGGCTCATTTTAGCAAAATAATGACTCAATTGAGCTGTTTCTAACATGTTTATTGTACATTCACTCAGTTGCAGCTGATGTTTTAGTGTTCTGACCTGTATCTATCATATATGCACAAAATAAGCTTCTTTTACTGAGATAATGCACTTTTTGTAGACACCAACATATTTAGTTGTGTTTCAGCTCATTTTTGTACATTCACTCAGTTTATTGTACATTCACAATTTATCCCTATCCGCTTCCTAATCTTTCTCCCTCTATCCCTCACTCCTTTGCTCCCCCTCTCTTCTGCTCTCTTAGTCAGGTGCTTAATAGAAAGCACCTCCCTCACCAATCAGCTGTCGCTTTCCATCACTCTCCTGACCAATCGCAGTTTAGCACGAAATTTAAAAGTCTTCGTCTCTTCTCCAGCTGTCTTCTGATCGAACCCGGCAACCCTCCTCCACCCCAAGCACCACCAGAAATCACCACCAGATCAACCACCAGAAAATATGCTTCTCTCGCTGAGGTAATACACCTTTGGACACACCAACATATTTAGTTGTGTTTCAGCTCATTTTAGCAATAATATGACTCAATTGAGCTGTTTTGCTCATATTTATTGTACATTCACTCAGTTGCAGCTGATTTTTTTATTGTTCTGACTTGTATTTATCACATATGCACAAAATGAGCTTCTCTCGCTGAGATTATGCACCTTTGGACACAGGAACAAATTTAGTAGTGTTTCAGCTCATTTTAGCAATACTATGACTGAATTTAGCTGTTTTTAACATATTTACTGTACATTCACTCAGTTGCAGCTGATTTTTAAGTGTTCTGACCTGTATCTATCACATATGCACAAAATAAGCTTCTCTCGCTGAGATAATGCAGCTTTGGGCTCATTTTAGCAATAATATGACTCAATTGAGCTGTTTTGCTCATATTTATTGTACATTCACTCAGTTGCAGCTGATTTTTTGAGTGTTCTGACCTGTATCTATCGTATATGCACAAAATAAGCTTCTTTTACTGAGATAATGCACTTTTTGTAGACACCAACATATTTAGTTGTGTTTCAGCTCATTTTTGTACATTCACTCAGTTTATTGTACATTCACAATTTATCCCTATCCGCTTCCTAATCTTTCTCCCTCTATCCCTCACTCCTTTGCTCCCCCTCTCTTCTGCTCTCTTAGTCAGGTGCTTAATAGAAAGCACCTCCCTCACCAATCAGCTGTCGCTTTCCATCACTCTCCTGACCAATCGCAGTTTAGCACGAAATTTAAAAGTCTTCGTCTCTTCTCCAGCTGTCTTCTGATCGAACCCGGCAACCCTCCTCCACCCCAAGCACCACCAGAAATCACCACCAGATCAACCACCAGAAAATATGCTTCTCTCGCTGAGGTAATACACCTTTGGACACACCAACATATTTAGTTGTGTTTCAGCTCATTTTAGCAATAATATGACTCAATTGAGCTGTTTTGGTCATATTTATTGTACATTCACTCAGTTGCAGCTGATTTTTTGAGTGTTCTGACCTGTATCTATCGTATATGCACAAAATAAGCTTCTTTTACTGAGATAATGCACTTTTTGTAGACACCAACATATTTAGTTGTGTTTCAGCTCATTTTTGTACATTCACTCAGTTTATTGTACATTCACAATTTATCCCTATCCGCTTCCCAATCTTTCTCCCTCTATCCCTCACTGCTTTGCTCCCCCTCTCTTCTGCTCTCTTAGTCAGGTGCTTAATAGAAAGCACCTCCCTCACCAATCAGCTGTCGCTTTCCATCACTCTCCTGACCAATCGCAGTTTAGCACGAAATTTAAAAGTCTTCGTCTCTTCTCCAGCTGTCTTCTGATCGAACCCGGCAACCCTCCTCCACCCCAAGCACCACCAGAAATCACCACCAGATCAACCACCAGAAAATATGCTTCTCTCGCTGAGGTAATACACCTTTGGACACACCAACATATTTAGTTGTGTTTTTAGCTCATTTTAGCAATAATATGACTCAATTGAGCTGTTTTGGTCATATTTATTGTACATTCACACAGTTGCAGCTGATTTTTTTATTGTTCTGACTTGTATTTATCACATATGCACAAAATGAGCTTCTCTCGCTGAGATTATGCACCTTTGGACACAGGAACAAATTTAGTGGTGTTTCAGCTCATTTTAGCAATACTATGACTGAATTTAGCTGTTTTTAACATATTTACTGTACATTCACTCAGTTGCAGCTGATTTTTAAGTGTTCTGACCTGTATCTATCCCATATGCACAAAATAAGCTTCTCTCGCTGAGATAATGCACCTTTGGGCTCATTTTAGCAAAATAATGACTCAATTGAGCTGTTTTTAACATATTTATTGTACATTCACTCAGTTGCAGCTGATTTTTTAGTGTTCTGACCTGTATCTATCATATATGCACAAAATAAGCGTCTTTTACTGAGATAATGCACTTTTTGTAGACACCAACATATTTAGTTGTGTTTCAGCTCATTTTTGTACATTCACTCAGTTTATTGTACATTCACAATTTATCCCTATCCGCTTCCTAATCTTTCTCCCTCTATCCCTCACTCCTCCTCTCTTCTGCTCTCTTAGTCAGGTGCTTAATAGAAAGCACCTCCCTCACCAATCAGCTGTCGCTTTCCATCACTCTCCTGACCAATCGCAGTTTAGCACGAAATTTAAAAGTCTTCGTCTCTTCTCCAGCTGTCTTCTGATCGAACCCGGCAACCCTCCTCCACCCCAAGCACCACCAGAAATCACCACCAGATCAACCACCAGAAAATATGCTTCTCTCGCTGAGGTAATACACCTTTGGACACACCAACATATTTAGTTGTGTTTCAGCTCATTTTAGCAATAATATGACTCAATTGAGCTGTTTTGGTCATATTTATTGTACATTCACTCAGTTGCAGCTGATTTTTTGAGTGTTCTGACCTGTATCTATCGTATATGCACAAAATAAGCTTCTTTTACTGAGATAATGCACTTTTTGTAGACACCAACATATTTAGTTGTGTTTCAGCTCATTTTTGTACATTCACTCAGTTTATTGTACATTCACAATTTATCCCTATCCGCTTCCCAATCTTTCTCCCTCTATCCCTCACTGCTTTGCTCCCCCTCTCTTCTGCTCTCTTAGTCAGGTGCTTAATAGAAAGCACCTCCCTCACCAATCAGCTGTCGCTTTCCATCACTCTCCTGACCAATCGCAGTTTAGCACGAAATTTAAAAGTCTTCGTCTCTTCTCCAGCTGTCTTCTGATCGAACCCGGCAACCCTCCTCCACCCCAAGCACCACCAGAAATCACCACCAGATCAACCACCAGAAAATATGCTTCTCTCGCTGAGGTAATACACCTTTGGACACACCAACATATTTAGTTGTGTTTTTAGCTCATTTTAGCAATAATATGACTCAATTGAGCTGTTTTGGTCATATTTATTGTACATTCACACAGTTGCAGCTGATTTTTTTATTGTTCTGACTTGTATTTATCACATATGCACAAAATGAGCTTCTCTCGCTGAGATTATGCACCTTTGGACACAGGAACAAATTTAGTGGTGTTTCAGCTCATTTTAGCAATACTATGACTGAATTTAGCTGTTTTTAACATATTTACTGTACATTCACTCAGTTGCAGCTGATTTTTAAGTGTTCTGACCTGTATCTATCCCATATGCACAAAATAAGCTTCTCTCGCTGAGATAATGCACCTTTGGGCTCATTTTAGCAAAATAATGACTCAATTGAGCTGTTTTTAACATATTTATTGTACATTCACTCAGTTGCAGCTGATTTTTTAGTGTTCTGACCTGTATCTATCATATATGCACAAAATAAGCGTCTTTTACTGAGATAATGCACTTTTTGTAGACACCAACATATTTAGTTGTGTTTCAGCTCATTTTTGTACATTCACTCAGTTTATTGTACATTCACAATTTATCCCTATCCGCTTCCTAATCTTTCTCCCTCTATCCCTCACTCCTCCTCTCTTCTGCTCTCTTAGTCAGGTGCTTAATAGAAAGCACCTCCCTCACCAATCAGCTGTCGCTTTCCATCACTCTCCTGACCAATCGCAGTTTAGCACGAAATTTAAAAGTCTTCGTCTCTTCTCCAGCTGTCTTCTGATCGAACCCGGCAACCCTCCTCCACCCCAAGCACCACCAGAAATCACCACCAGATCAACCACCAGAAAATATGCTTCTCTCGCTGAGGTAATACACCTTTGGACACACCAACATATTTAGTTGTGTTTCAGCTCATTTTAGCAATAATATGACTCAATTGAGCTGTTTTTAACATATTTATTGTACATTCACTCAGTTGCAGCTGATTTTTTTTAGTGTTCTGACCTGTATCTATCACATATGCACAAAATAAGCTTCTCTCGCTGAGATAATGCACATTTGGACACAGGAACATATTTAGTAGTGTTTCAGCTCATTTTAGCAATACTATGACTGAATTTAGCTGTTTTTAACATATTTATTGTACATTCACTCAGTTGCAGCTGATTTTTTTAGTGTTCTGACCTGTATCTATCACATATGCACAAAATAAGCTTCTCTCGCTGAGATAATGCACCTTTGGGCTCATTTTAGCAAAATAATGACTCAATTGAGCTGTTTTTAACATATTTATTGTACATTCACTCAGTTGCAGCTGATTTTTTAGTGTTCTGACCTGTATCTATCATATATGCACAAAATAAGCGTCTTTTACTGAGATAATGCACTTTTTGTAGACACCAACATATTTAGTTGTGTTTCAGCTCATTTTTGTACATTCACTCAGTTTATTGTACATTCACAATTTATCCCTATCCGCTTCCTAATCTTTCTCCCTCTATCCCTCACTCCTCCTCTCTTCTGCTCTCTTAGTCAGGTGCTTAATAGAAAGCACCTCCCTCACCAATCAGCTGTCGCTTTCCATCACTCTCCTGACCAATCGCAATTTAGCACGAAATTTAAAAGTCTTCGTCTCTTCTCCAGCTGTCTTCTGATCGAACCCGGCAACCCTCCTCCACCCCAAGCACCACCAGAAATCACCACCAGATCAACCACCAGAAAATATGCTTCTCTCGCTGAGGTAATACACCTTTGGACACACCAACATATTTAGTTGTGTTTCAGCTCATTTTAGCAATAATATGACTCAATTGAGCTGTTTTTAACATATTTATTGTACATTCACTCAGTTGCAGCTGATTTTTTTAGTGTTCTGACCTGTATCTATCACATATGCACAAAATAAGCTTCTCTCGCTGAGATAATGCACATTTGGACACAGGAACATATTTAGTAGTGTTTCAGCTCATTTTAGCAATACTATGACTGAATTTAGCTGTTTTTAACATATTTATTGTACATTCACTCAGTTGCAGCTGATTTTTTTAGTGTTCTGACCTGTATCTATCACATATGCACAAAATAAGCTTCTCTCGCTGAGATAATGCACCTTTGGGCTCATTTTAGCAAAATAATGACTCAATTGAGCTGTTTCTAACATGTTTATTGTACATTCACTCAGTTGCAGCTGATTTTTTAGTGTTCTGACCTGTATCTATCATATATGCACAAAATAAGCTTCTTTTACTGAGATAATGCACTTTTTGTAGACACCAACATATTTAGTTGTGTTTCAGCTCATTTTTGTACATTCACTCAGTTTATTGTACATTCACAATTTATCCCTATCCCCTTCCTAATCTTTCTCCCTCTATCCCTCACTCCTCTGCTCCCCCTCTCTTCTGCTCTCTTAGTCAGGTGCTTAATAGAAAGCACCTCCCTCACCAATCAGCTGTCGCTTTCCATCACTCTCCTGACCAATCGCAGTTTAGCACGAAATTTAAAAGTCTTCGTCTCTTCTCCAGCTGTCTTCTGATCGAACCCGGCAACCCTCCTCCACCCCAAGCACCACCAGAAATCACCACCAGATCAACCACCAGAAAATATGCTTCTCTCGCTGAGGTAATACACCTTTGGACACACCAACATATTTAGTTGTGTTTCAGCTCATTTTAGCAATAATATGACTCAATTGAGCCGTTTTTAACATATTTATTGTACATTCACTCAGTTGCAGCTGATTTTTTTAGTGTTCTGACCTGTATCTATCACATATGCACAAAATAAGCTTCTCTCGCTGAGATAATGCACATTTGGACACAGGAACATATTTAGTAGTGTTTCAGCTCATTTTAGCAATACTATGACTGAATTTAGCTGTTTTTAACATATTTACTGTACATTCACTCAGTTGCAGCTGATTTTTTTAGTTTTCTGACCTGTATCTATCACATATTGATACATATTGATTGAGTTATAACAATGACAAACCCTGGTTCACAACTAAAAACTCAGACAGCTGAGGCTAGAGAAGGAGGCCGCTTTCAGAAGTGGGGACAGAGACTGCTACAAACAAGCCAAGTACAGGTTTAGCAAGGAGGTGAGAAGTGCTAAATCACTGTACTCTGAGAAAATCCAGCAGCAGTTCTCTGCTAACGACTACTACAAGCCCAAAGCCCTCCCACTCAGCTGACGACCTGCAATTAGCCAACAGTCTGAATGAGTTCTACTGCCGCTTTGATGGACTATCAGCCAGCCCTGACACCTCTCCACACACCTCTGCACACCCCATCAACACGGACATCCACATCAGAGATACCCCATCAGAGTCCTCCTTGCCCCCCTCCTCCCCCTCAGCTGCCCTCTCAATCCTGGAGGAGGATGTTAACAGGCTGTTCCCCGCAAGGCTCCTGGACCTGATGGTGTGTCCCCCTCCTCCCTAAGACACTGTGCAGACGAGCTGACTCCAGTGCTCACAGACATCTTTAACACCTCTCTGGAGTCATGCCATGTGTCAGCCTGCTTCAAATCCTCCACCATTGTTCCATAGAAAGCACCTCCCTCACCAATCAGCTGTCGCTTTCCATCACTCTCCTGACCAATCGCAGCTTAGCACGAAATATAACCCTACCGCTGTCCTCCAAGGGAAAATCCAAGCTCGCAGACACTGAGGACGGAGACGGGGGGCGTTTTAAAAATCGCCCTCCCCTCTTCCCCGGGCCCGCGACCACAGCGCCCCCTGCAGGCGCTGTGGTCGCGGGCCCGGGAGAAGGAGAGGGAGAGGGAGAGGGAGAGGGAGAGGGAGAGGAGAAGGAGAGGGAGGGAGAGCGCTCAGGCCTCGTCCTCAACCTCTCTTTTCTCTCTTCAGAGAGGCCGGGGTCTCTCTGACCCGCGAGGGCTAGGGCTAGGGGGAGACTGAGAGTGAGAGGGAGAGGGAGAAGGAGAAGGAAAACCCATTTCCCAGTCCCCTTTCGGACACCCTATAGAGTGAGAAGGAGAAGGAGGAGAGGGAGAAGGAGAGGGAGAGGGAGAGGGAGAAGGAGAGGGAGAGGGAGAGGGAGAGGGAGAGGGAGAGCGCTCAGACCTCGTCCTCAACCTCTCTTTTCTCTCTCCAGAGAGGCCGGGGTCACTCTGACCCGCGAGGGCTAGGGCTAGGGCTAGGGCTAGGGGGAGAGTGAGAGTGAGAGTGAGAGAGAGAAGGAGAAAGGAGAAGGAGAAGGAGAAGGAGAAGGAGAAGGAGAAGGAGAGTGAGAGGGAGAAGGAGAAGGAGAGGGAGAGCGCTCATGCCTCGTCCTCCCCTCTCTTTTCTCTCTCTCTCCTCTCCCCTCTCCTGCGAGGCTGGGGTCTCTCTGACCCGCCGGGGCAATGGGAAAGTGAGAAGGAGAAGGAGAGGGAGAGCGCTCAGGCGGTGCGCAGGCCTCGTCCTCCCCTCTCCTGCGAGGCTGGGGTCTCTCTGACCCGCCGGGGCTGTGGGAGAGTGAGAGGGAGAGCGAGAAGGAGAGAAGGAGAGCGCTCAGGCCTCTCTCTCTCTCTCTCCCCTCTCCGGTGAGGCCGGGGTCTCTGAGGGCTAGGGGAGAGGGAGGAGGAGTTAGGTCGGGACGGATCACCTCAGGCCTCTGGAACCCGTACCAGGCCCACGGGAGGGTTAAAAGTCTTCGTCTCTTCTCCAGCTGTCTTCTGATCGAACCCGGCAACCCTCCTCCACCCCAAGCACCACCAGAAATCACCACCAGATCAACCACCAGAAAATATGCGGTAATACACCTTTGGACACACCAACATATTTAGTTGTGTTTCAGCTCGTACAGAAGATTGAAGCAAGGCGTCTGGACTTGTAGAGTTTTCTAGAAGACGTTTCGTTGCAGCATCCCGGCCATTCAGCTCGACCGCCTAGCGTGTTTCAGAGCGGACAGAGCCTTGGTTGAAGGAGGTAAGACCCGCGGCGGCGGGCTCTGTGTTTACATCAATGACTCTTGGTGTCGGGACGCTGCTGTGGTCTCAAAACACTGCTCGCCACTTGCGGAGCTTATTATTATAAAGTGCCGGCCGTTTTACCTGCCACGGGAGTTTACAGCTATACTGCTTGTAGCTGCGTACATCCCGCCGAGCTCCAGCAACAACAACAGGAGCGACGCACTGAATGAGCTCTACCTGCAGGTCAGTGAGCAGCAGACAGCCCACCCGGATGCTTTTCTCATCCTGGCGGGTGATTTCAACCATGCAGACCCCAAGACTGTGTTTCCAAAACTTCACAAACGCATAGACTTTCCAACTCGTGGCAACAACACACTGGACAATGTTTACACCACCCAGAGAGGCGCGTACAAAGCCCTCCCCCTCCCCCACCTCGGAGCTTCTGATCACATCACTGTTATGCTAATGCCAGCATACAGACCACTGGTAAAAGTTGCCAAACCGGTCCGAAAAGAAGTGAGAGTGTGGCCGGAGGGAGCCACAGGAGCTTTACAGGACTGTTTCAGCACAACAGACTGGGATGTGTTTAAGCAGGCTGCAACCCACAACAACTGCACTGACCTCCAGGAGTACTCAGAGACTGTCACTGCTTACATCACCAAATGCATTGATGATGTAACTGAAACCAGGACTGTCAGCATTCGAGCCAGTCAGAAACCATGGCTGACAGGGGAGGTCTACAGGCTGCTGAGGGCCAGGAACGCTGCCTTCAGAAGAGGCGACGACACCAGCCTAAAGTTAGTCAGAGCCGACCTGTCCCGTGGCATCAGGAAGGCGAAGAGACAGTACTCCAGGAGGGTTGCCCACCACTTCAGCGACAGCAGGGACACCCGGAGCCTGTGGCGGGGGATACAGACCATCACAGACTACAAGCCCCCACCACAGACCTGTGACAGCGACACCTCTCTGCTGAACCAGCTGAATGACTTCTTCGGACGCTTTGAAGCACTCAACAGCACTCCTGCACAAAAGATCACATCCTCTCCCACTGACCAGGTATTTTCCCTGTCCCGAGCCAGCGTGAAGACATCTCTCAGCCAGATCAACGCACGCAAAGCTCCCGGTCCTGACAACATACCTGGCCGTGTGCTCAGAGACTGTGCTGAGGAGCTCGCTGAGGTGTTTACAGACATCTTCAACATCTCACTGAGCCAGGCTGTTGTCCCCACCTGCTTCAAAGCCACCACGATCATCCCTGTGCCGAAGAAGTCCACCCCCGCCTGCTTCAATGACTACCGTCCAGTAGCACTCACACCCATCATCATGAAGTGCTTTGAACGGTTAGTCATGAAACACATCAAGACGGCCCTTCCTCCCTCTCTGGACCCCTTCCAGTTTGCATATCGGCCCAACCGGTCAACCAGTGATGCTGTTTCCACAGCACTCCACACAGCCCTCACCCACCTGGAAAATAAAGACTCATACGTTCGAATGCTGTTCATAGACTTCAGCTCAGCATTCAACACCATCATCCCACAGCAGCTCATCAACAAACTGGACCAGCTGGGGCTGAACTCCTTGCTGTGCAACTGGCTGCTGGACTTCCTCACCGGGAGACCTCAGACAGTACGGGTCGGCAGAAACACATCCAGCACCATCATAATGAACACCGGGGCTCCCCAAGGATGTGTGCTGAGCCCCCTCCTCTTCACTCTGCTGACCCATGACTGCACGCCAACACACAACACCAACATCTTTGTGAAGTTTGCGGACGACACAACTGTGGTGGGTCTCATCTCCGGTGGAGATGAAACATACTACAGGAATGAGGTGCACCTTCTGGCCGGGTGGTGCAGAGACCACAGCCTCTCCCTGAATGTGGAGAAGACAAAGGAGATGGTTGTGGACTACAGGAGAGCACAGAGTCAGCACACCCCTCTGACCATCGACGGTGCTGCTGTGGAGCAGGTGAGCAGCACCAAGTTCCTGGGTGTGCACATCACTGAGGACCTCTCCTGGACTAACAACACTGCATCCCTGACCAAGAAGGCACAGCAGCGCCTCTACTTCCTCCGCAAGCTCAAAAGAGCCAGAGCCCCTCCCTCCACCCTGTGCACCTTCTACAGAGGGGCTGTTGAGAGCATCCTGTCCAGCTGCATCACTGTGTGGTACGGAGCCTGCACCGCCACCTGCAGGAAGACGCTTCATCGCATAGTGAGAGCAGCTGAGAGGATCACCGGCGTCCCTCTCCCCTCCCTCCAAGACCTCTACGACAGCCGTCTCACCCGAAAGGCCCTCCGCATCACAGGAGACCCCACCCACCCTTCACACCGCTTCTTCAGTCTGCTGCCATCAGGAAAGAGACTGCGCAGCCTCCGGGCCAGGACCAGCAGACTGAGGGACAGCTTCATCCACCAGGCTGTCAGGAAGCTGAACTCTCTCCCTGCTGTGCCCCACTTTCTCCCCCTTCCCTGACACCGCCCCCCACCCCCTACCCCTACCACCATCCCCTCACCCCTACCACCACCCAAGATAGGAACTCTTTGTACCAGCCACTTTACCAAAGGAACTCTGTGCACCAGTCACTTTTTACCCTGTCATGTCACACCAGTCTCTATAACCAGTCTGCTATAACTTAAACTATTCCTGGACTGTTACATTATGCCAACTGCACTGACTTGGACCATTGCATCTTTTGCACTCTCATACCAGTCTCAATAAGCTGTTATAAGTTAAACCATTCCTGTTTATATTATGCCAACTGCACTGACTTGCACTATACATCTTTTGCACTCTTACTGCATTGTGCCTTCATTATGTGCCTTGTATTTTGTGTGTGCCTCATTGTAGGTACATTTTTTTACACTTTATATTTATCTTTAGTTTTTAGTTACATGTTATATGTTGCGGAGTGAAGAGTAACGCAATTTCGATTCTCTGTATGTTCAGCACATATAGCAGAGTTGACAATAAAGCTGACTTGACTTGACTTGACAACACTAAAATAATAAGCTGCAACTGAGTGAAAGCACAGTAAACACGATGAAACAGCTCAAATTCAGTCACAATATTGCTAAAATGAGCTGAAACACAACTAAATATGTTGGTGTGTCCAAAGGTGCATTACCTCAGCGAGAGAGGCATATTTTGTGCATATGTGATAAATACAGGTCAAAATACTAAAAACATCAGCTGCACCTGAGTGAAAACACAATAAATATGTTACAAACAGCTCAATTGAGTCATTATTTTGCTAAAATGAACTGAAACACTACTAAATATGTTAGTGTGTCAAAGGTGCATTATCTCAGCGAGAGAAGCTCATTTTGTGCATATGTGATAAATACAAGTCAGAACAATAAAAAATCAGTTGCAACTGAGTGAATGTACAATAACTGTTATAAACAGCTCAAATTCAGTCATAATATTGCTAAAATGAGCTGAAACACAACTAAATATGTTGGTGTGTCCAAAGGTGCATTATCTCAGCGAGAGAGGCATATTTTCTGCATATGTGATAAATACAGGTCAAAATACTAAAAAAATCAGCTACAACTGAGTGAAAGCACAGTAAATATGTTAAAAACAGCTCAATGCAGTCATAGTATTGTTAAAATGAGCTGAAAACATGTTAGTGTCTACAAAAAGTGCATAATCTCAGCGAGAGAAGCTTATATTGTGCATATGTGTCAAGTCAGAACAATAAAATTGTTAGAAACAGCTCAATTGAGTCATTATTTTGCTAAAATGAACTGAAACACAACTAAATATGTTAGTGTGTCAAAGGTGCATTATCTCAGCGAGAGAAGCTCATTTTGTGCATATGTGATAAATACAAGTCAGAACAATAAAAAATCAGTTGCAACTCAGTGAAAGCACAGGAAATACGATGAAAACAGCTCGATTCAGTCATAATATTGCTAAAATGAGCTGAAACACAACTAAATATGTCGGTGTGTCCAAAGGTGCATTTTTTTAGCGAGAGAGGCTCCTTTTTGTGCATATGTGATAAATAAAGGTCACAACACTAAAATAATAAGCTGCAACTGAGTGAAAGCACAGTAAACACGATGAAACAGCTCAATTGAGTCACTATTTTGCTAAAATGAGCTGAAAGACAACTAAATATGTTGGTGTGTCCAAAGGTCTCTCAGCGAGAGAGGCATATTTTGTGCATATGTGATAAATACAAGTCAGAACAATAAAAAATCAGCTGGAACTGAGTGAAAGCACTCAGTTCCAGCGAGAGAGGCATATTTTGTGCATATGTGATAAATACAAGTCAGAACAATAAAATTGTTAGAAACAGCTCAAATTCAGTCACAATATTGCTAAAATGAGCTGAAACACAACTAAATATGTTGGTGTGTCCAAAGGTGCATTACCTCAGCGAGAGAGGCATATTTTGTGCATATGTGATAAATACAGGTCAAAATACTAAAAACATCAGCTGCACCTGAGTGAAAACACAATAAATATGTTACAAACAGCTCAATTGAGTCATTATTTTGCTAAAATGAACTGAAACACAACTAAATATGTTAGTGTGTCAAAGGTGCATTATCTCAGCGAGAGAAGCTCATTTTGTGCATATGTGATAAATACAAGTCAGAACAATAAAAAATCAGTTGCAACTGAGTGAATGTACAATAACTGTTATAAACAGCTCAAATTCAGTCATAATATTGCTAAAATGAGCTGAAACACAACTAAATATGTTGGTGTGTCCAAAGGTGCATTATCTCAGCGAGAGAGGCATATTTTCTGCATATGTGATAAATACAGGTCAAAATACTAAAAAAATCAGCTACAACTGAGTGAAAGCACAGTAAATATGTTAAAAACAGCTCAATGCAGTCATAGTATTGTTAAAATGAGCTGAAAACATGTTAGTGTCTACAAAAAGTGCATAATCTCAGCGAGAGAAGCTTATATTGTGCATATGTGATAAATACAAGTCAGAACAATAAAATTGTTAGAAACAGCTCAATTGAGTCATTATTTTGCTAAAATGAACTGAAACACAACTAAATATGTTAGTGTGTCAAAGGTGCATTATCTCAGCGAGAGAAGCTCATTTTGTGCATATGTGATAAATACAAGTCAGAACAATAAAAAATCAGTTGCAACTCAGTGAAAGCACAGGAAATACGATGAAAACAGCTCGATTCAGTCATAACATTGCTAAAATGAGCTGAAACACAACTAAATATGTCGGTGTGTCCAAAGGTGCATTTTTTTAGCGAGAGAGGCTCCTTTTTGTGCATATGTGATAAATAAAGGTCACAACACTAAAATAATAAGCTGCAACTGAGTGAAAGCACAGTAAACACGATGAAACAGCTCAATTGAGTCACTATTTTGCTAAAATGAGCTGAAAGACAACTAAATATGTTGGTGTGTCCAAAGGTCTCTCAGCGAGAGAGGCATATTTTGTGCATATGTGATAAATACAAGTCAGAACAATAAAAAATCAGCTGGAACTGAGTGAAAGCACTCAGTTCCAGCGAGAGAGGCATATTTTGTGCATATGTGATAAATACAAGTCAGAACAATAAAATTGTTAGAAACAGCTCAAATTCAGTCACAATATTACTAAAATGAGCTGAAACACAACTAAATATGTTGGTGTGTCCAAAGGTGCATTACCTCAGCGAGAGAGGCATATTTTGTGCATATGTGATAAATACAGGTCAAAATACTAAAAACATCAGCTGCACCTGAGTGAAAACACAGTAAATATGTTAAAAACAGCTCAATGCAGTCATAGTATTGTTAAAATGAGCTGAAAACATGTTAGTGTCTACAAAAAGTGCATAATCTCAGCGAGAGAAGCTTATATTGTGCATATGTGATAAATACAAGTCAGAACAATAAAATTGTTAGAAACAGCTCAATTGAGTCATTATTTTGCTAAAATGAACTGAAACACAACTAAATATGTTAGTGTGTCAAAGGTGCATTATCTCAGCGAGAGAAGCTCATTTTGTGCATATGTGATAAATACAAGTCAGAACAATAAAAAATCAGTTGCAACTCAGTGAAAGCACAGGAAATACGATGAAAACAGCTCGATTCAGTCATAATATTGCTAAAATGAGCTGAAACACAACTAAATATGTCGGTGTGTCCAAAGGTGCATTTTTTTAGCGAGAGAGGCTCCTTTTTGTGCATATATGATAAATAAAGGTCACAACACTAAAATAATAAGCTGCAACTGAGTGAAAGCACAGTAAACACGATGAAACAGCTCAATTGAGTCACTATTTTGCCAAAATGAGCTGAAAGACAACTAAATATGTTGGTGTGTCCAAAGGTGCATTATCTCAGCGAGAGAGGCATATTTTGTGCATATGTGATAAATACAAGTCAGAACAATAAAAAATCAGCTGGAACTGAGTGAAAGCACTCAGTTCCAGCGAGAGAGGCATATTTTGTGCATATGTGATAAATACAAGTCAGAACAATAAAATTGTTAGAAACAGCTCAAATTCAGTCACAATATTGCTAAAATGAGCTGAAACACAACTAAATATGTTGGTGTGTCCAAAGGTGCATTACCTCAGCGAGAGAGGCATATTTTGTGCATATGTGATAAATACAGGTCAAAATACTAAAAACATCAGCTGCACCTGAGTGAAAACACAATAAATATGTTACAAACAGCTCAATTGAGTCATTATTTTGCTAAAATGAACTGAAACACTACTAAATATGTTAGTGTGTCAAAGGTGCATTATCTCAGCGAGAGAAGCTCATTTTGTGCATATGTGATAAATACAAGTCAGAACAATAAAAAATCAGTTGCAACTGAGTGAATGTACAATAACTGTTATAAACAGCTCAAATTCAGTCATAATATTGCTAAAATGAGCTGAAACACAACTAAATATGTTGGTGTGTCCAAAGGTGCATTATCTCAGCGAGAGAGGCATATTTTGTGCATATGTGATAAATACAGGTCAAAATACTAAAAACATCAGCTGCACCTGAGTGAAAACACAATAAATATGTTACAAACAGCTCAATTGAGTCATTATTTTGCTAAAATGAACTGAAACACTACTAAATATGTTAGTGTGTCAAAGGTGCATTATCTCAGCGAGAGAAGCTCATTTTGTGCATATGTGATAAATACAAGTCAGAACAATAAAAAATCAGTTGCAACTGAGTGAATGTACAATAACTGTTATAAACAGCTCAAATTCAGTCATAATATTGCTAAAATGAGCTGAAACACAACTAAATATGTTGGTGTGTCCAAAGGTGCATTATCTCAGCGAGAGAGGCATATTTTCTGCATATGTGATAAATACAGGTCAAAATACTAAAAAAATCAGCTACAACTGAGTGAAAGCACAGTAAATATGTTAAAAACAGCTCAATGCAGTCATAGTATTGTTAAAATGAGCTGAAAACATGTTAGTGTCTACAAAAAGTGCATAATCTCAGCGAGAGAAGCTTATATTGTGCATATGTGATAAATACAAGTCAGAACAATAAAATTGTTAGAAACAGCTCAATTGAGTCATTATTTTGCTAAAATGAACTGAAACACAACTAAATATGTTAGTGTGTCAAAGGTGCATTATCTCAGCGAGAGAAGCTCATTTTGTGCATATGTGATAAATACAAGTCAGAACAATAAAAAATCAGTTGCAACTCAGTGAAAGCACAGGAAATACGATGAAAACAGCTCGATTCAGTCATAATATTGCTAAAATGAGCTGAAACACAACTAAATATGTCGGTGTGTCCAAAGGTGCATTTTTTTAGCGAGAGAGGCTCCTTTTTGTGCATATGTGATAAATAAAGGTCACAACACTAAAATAATAAGCTGCAACTGAGTGAAAGCACAGTAAACACGATGAAACAGCTCAATTGAGTCACTATTTTGCTAAAATGAGCTGAAAGACAACTAAATATGTTGGTGTGTCCAAAGGTCTCTCAGCGAGAGAGGCATATTTTGTGCATATGTGATAAATACAAGTCAGAACAATAAAAAATCAGCTGGAACTGAGTGAAAGCACTCAGTTCCAGCGAGAGAGGCATATTTTGTGCATATGTGATAAATACAAGTCAGAACAATAAAATTGTTAGAAACAGCTCAAATTCAGTCACAATATTGCTAAAATGAGCTGAAACACAACTAAATATGTTGGTGTGTCCAACGGTGCATTACCTCAGCGAGAGAGGCATATTTTGTGCATATGTGATAAATACAGGTCAAAATACTAAAAACATCAGCTGCACCTGAGTGAAAACACAATAAATATGTTACAAACAGCTCAATTGAGTCATTATTTTGCTAAAATGAACTGAAACACTACTAAATATGTTAGTGTGTCAAAGGTGCATTATCTCAGCGAGAGAAGCTCATTTTGTGCATATGTGATAAATACAAGTCAGAACAATAAAAAATCAGTTGCAACTGAGTGAATGTACAATAACTGTTATAAACAGCTCAAATTCAGTCATAATATTGCTAAAATGAGCTGAAACACAACTAAATATGTTGGTGTGTCCAAAGGTGCATTATCTCAGCGAGAGAGGCATATTTTGTGCATATGTGATAAATACAGGTCAAAATACTAAAAAAATCAGCTACAACTGAGTGAAAGCACAGTAAATATGTTAAAAACAGCTCAATGCAGTCATAGTATTGTTAAAATGAGCTGAAAACATGTTAGTGTCTACAAAAAGTGCATAATCTCAGCGAGAGAAGCTTATATTGTGCATATGTGATAAATACAAGTCAGAACAATAAAATTGTTAGAAACAGCTCAAATTCAGTCACAATATTGCTAAAATGAGCTGAAACAGAACTAAATATGTTGGTGTGTCCAAAGGTGCATTACCTCAGCGAGAGAGGCATATTTTGTGCATATGTGATAAATACAGGTCAAAATACTAAAAACATCAGCTGCACCTGAGTGAAAACACAATAAATATGTTACAAACAGCTCAATTGAGTCATTATTTTGCTAAAATGAACTGAAACACTACTAAATATGTTAGTGTGTCAAAGGTGCATTATCTCAGCGAGAGAAGCTCATTTTGTGCATATGTGATAAATACAAGTCAGAACAATAAAAAATCAGCTGGAACTGAGTGAAAGCACTCAGTTCCAGCGAGAGAGGCATATTTTGTGCATATGTGATAAATACAAGTCAGAACAATAAAATTGTTAGAAACAGCTCAAATTCAGTCACAATATTGCTAAAATGAGCTGAAACACAACTAAATATGTTGGTGTGTCCAACGGTGCATTACCTCAGCGAGAGAGGCATATTTTGTGCATATGTGATAAATACAGGTCAAAATACTAAAAACATCAGCTGCACCTGAGTGAAAACACAATAAATATGTTACAAACAGCTCAATTGAGTCATTATTTTGCTAAAATGAACTGAAACACTACTAAATATGTTAGTGTGTCAAAGGTGCATTATCTCAGCGAGAGAAGCTCATTTTGTGCATATGTGATAAATACAAGTCAGAACAATAAAAAATCAGTTGCAACTGAGTGAATGTACAATAACTGTTATAAACAGCTCAAATTCAGTCATAATATTGCTAAAATGAGCTGAAACACAACTAAATATGTTGGTGTGTCCAAAGGTGCATTATCTCAGCGAGAGAGGCATATTTTGTGCATATGTGATAAATACAGGTCAAAATACTAAAAAAATCAGCTACAACTGAGTGAAAGCACAGTAAATATGTTAAAAACAGCTCAATGCAGTCATAGTATTGTTAAAATGAGCTGAAAACATGTTAGTGTCTACAAAAAGTGCATAATCTCAGCGAGAGAAGCTTATATTGTGCATATGTGATAAATACAAGTCAGAACAATAAAATTGTTAGAAACAGCTCAAATTCAGTCACAATATTGCTAAAATGAGCTGAAACACAACTAAATATGTTGGTGTGTCCAAAGGTGCATTACCTCAGCGAGAGAGGCATATTTTGTGCATATGTGATAAATACAGGTCAAAATACTAAAAACATCAGCTGCACCTGAGTGAAAACACAATAAATATGTTACAAACAGCTCAATTGAGTCATTATTTTGCTAAAATGAACTGAAACACTACTAAATATGTTAGTGTGTCAAAGGTGCATTATCTCAGCGAGAGAAGCTCATTTTGTGCATATGTGATAAATACAAGTCAGAACAATAAAAAATCAGTTGCAACTGAGTGAATGTACAATAACTGTTATAAACAGCTCAAATTCAGTCATAATATTGCTAAAATGAGCTGAAACACAACTAAATATGTTGGTGTGTCCAAAGGTGCATTATCTCAGCGAGAGAGGCATATTTTCTGCATATGTGATAAATACAGGTCAAAATACTAAAAAAATCAGCTACAACTGAGTGAAAGCACAGTAAATATGTTAAAAACAGCTCAATGCAGTCATAGTATTGTTAAAATGAGCTGAAAACATGTTAGTGTCTACAAAAAGTGCATAATCTCAGCGAGAGAAGCTTATATTGTGCATATGTGATAAATACAAGTCAGAACAATAAAATTGTTAGAAACAGCTCAATTGAGTCATTATTTTGCTAAAATGAACTGAAACACAACTAAATATGTTAGTGTGTCAAAGGTGCATTATCTCAGCGAGAGAAGCTCATTTTGTGCATATGTGATAAATACAAGTCAGAACAATAAAAAATCAGTTGCAACTCAGTGAAAGCACAGGAAATACGATGAAAACAGCTCGATTCAGTCATAATATTGCTAAAATGAGCTGAAACACAACTAAATATGTCGGTGTGTCCAAAGGTGCATTTTTTTAGCGAGAGAGGCTCCTTTTTGTGCATATGTGATAAATAAAGGTCACAACACTAAAATAATAAGCTGCAACTGAGTGAAAGCACAGTAAACACGATGAAACAGCTCAATTGAGTCACTATTTTGCCAAAATGAGCTGAAAGACAACTAAATATGTTGGTGTGTCCAAAGGTCTCTCAGCGAGAGAGGCATATTTTGTGCATATGTGATAAATACAAGTCAGAACAATAAAAAATCAGCTGGAACTGAGTGAAAGCACTCAGTTCCAGCGAGAGAGGCATATTTTGTGCATATGTGATAAATACAAGTCAGAACAATAAAATTGTTAGAAACAGCTCAAATTCAGTCACAATATTGCTAAAATGAGCTGAAACACAACTAAATATGTTGGTGTGTCCAAAGGTGCATTACCTCAGCGAGAGAGGCATATTTTGTGCATATGTGATAAATACAGGTCAAAATACTAAAAACATCAGCTGCACCTGAGTGAAAACACAATAAATATGTTACAAACAGCTCAATTGAGTCATTATTTTGCTAAAATGAACTGAAACACTACTAAATATGTTAGTGTGTCAAAGGTGCATTATCTCAGCGAGAGAAGCTCATTTTGTGCATATGTGATAAATACAAGTCAGAACAATAAAAAATCAGTTGCAACTGAGTGAATGTACAATAACTGTTATAAACAGCTCAAATTCAGTCATAATATTGCTAAAATGAGCTGAAACACAACTAAATATGTTGGTGTGTCCAAAGGTGCATTATCTCAGCGAGAGAGGCATATTTTCTGCATATGTGATAAATACAGGTCAAAATACTAAAAAAATCAGCTACAACTGAGTGAAAGCACAGTAAATATGTTAAAAACAGCTCAATGCAGTCATAGTATTGTTAAAATGAGCTGAAAACATGTTAGTGTCTACAAAAAGTGCATAATCTCAGCGAGAGAAGCTTATATTGTGCATATGTGATAAATACAAGTCAGAACAATAAAATTGTTAGAAACAGCTCAAATTCAGTCACAATATTGCTAAAATGAGCTGAAACACAACTAAATATGTTGGTGTGTCCAACGGTGCATTACGGTGCGAGAGAGGCATATTTTGTGCATATGTGATAAATACAGGTCAAAATACTAAAAACATCAGCTGCACCTGAGTGAAAACACAATAAATATGTTACAAACAGCTCAATTGAGTCATTATTTTGCTAAAATGAACTGAAACACTACTAAATATGTTAGTGTGTCAAAGGTGCATTATCTCAGCGAGAGAAGCTCATTTTGTGCATATGTGATAAATACAAGTCAGAACAATAAAAAATCAGTTGCAACTGAGTGAATGTACAATAACTGTTATAAACAGCTCAAATTCAGTCATAATATTGCTAAAATGAGCTGAAACACAACTAAATATGTTGGTGTGTCCAAAGGTGCATTATCTCAGCGAGAGAGGCATATTTTGTGCATATGTGATAAATACAGGTCAAAATACTAAAAAAATCAGCTACAACTGAGTGAAAGCACAGTAAATATGTTAAAAACAGCTCAATGCAGTCATAGTATTGTTAAAATGAGCTGAAAACATGTTAGTGTCTACAAAAAGTGCATAATCTCAGCGAGAGAAGCTTATATTGTGCATATGTGATAAATACAAGTCAGAACAATAAAATTGTTAGAAACAGCTCAATTGAGTCATTATTTTGCTAAAATGAACTGAAACACAACTAAATATGTTAGTGTGTCAAAGGTGCATTATCTCAGCGAGAGAAGCTCATTTTGTGCATATGTGATAAATACAAGTCAGAACAATAAAAAATCAGTTGCAACTCAGTGAAAGCACAGGAAATACGATGAAAACAGCTCGATTCAGTCATAATATTGCTAAAATGAGCTGAAACACAACTAAATATGTCGGTGTGTCCAAAGGTGCATTTTTTTAGCGAGAGAGGCTCCTTTTTGTGCATATGTGATAAATAAAGGTCACAACACTAAAATAATAAGCTGCAACTGAGTGAAAGCACAGTAAACATGATGAAACAGCTCAATTGAGTCACTATTTTGCTAAAATGAGCTGAAAGACAACTAAATATGTTGGTGTGTCCAAAGGTCTCTCAGCGAGAGAGGCATATTTTGTGCATATGTGATAAATACAAGTCAGAACAATAAAAAATCAGCTGGAACTGAGTGAAAGCACTCAGTTCCAGCGAGAGAGGCATATTTTGTGCATATGTGATAAATACAAGTCAGAACAATAAAATTGTTAGAAACAGCTCAAATTCAGTCACAATATTGCTAAAATGAGCTGAAACACAACTAAATATGTTGGTGTGTCCAAAGGTGCATTACCTCAGCGAGAGAGGCATATTTTGTGCATATGTGATAAATACAGGTCAAAATACTAAAAACATCAGCTGCACCTGAGTGAAAACACAATAAATATGTTACAAACAGCTCAATTGAGTCATTATTTTGCTAAAATGAACTGAAACACTACTAAATATGTTAGTGTGTCAAAGGTGCATTATCTCAGCGAGAGAAGCTCATTTTGTGCATATGTGATAAATACAAGTCAGAACAATAAAAAATCAGTTGCAACTGAGTGAATGTACAATAACTGTTATAAACAGCTCAAATTCAGTCATAATATTGCTAAAATGAGCTGAAACACAACTAAATATGTTGGTGTGTCCAAAGGTGCATTATCTCAGCGAGAGAGGCATATTTTCTGCATATGTGATAAATACAGGTCAAAATACTAAAAAAATCAGCTACAACTGAGTGAAAGCACAGTAAATATGTTAAAAACAGCTCAATGCAGTCATAGTATTGTTAAAATGAGCTGAAAACATGTTAGTGTCTACAAAAAGTGCATAATCTCAGCGAGAGAAGCTTATATTGTGCATATGTGATAAATACAAGTCAGAACAATAAAATTGTTAGAAACAGCTCAATTGAGTCATTATTTTGCTAAAATGAACTGAAACACAACTAAATATGTTAATGTGTCAAAGGTGCATTATCTCAGCGAGAGAAGCTCATTTTGTGCATAT
The DNA here is from genome assembly GCF_900634625.1 of Parambassis ranga. Classification (NCBI taxonomy): domain Eukaryota; kingdom Metazoa; phylum Chordata; class Actinopteri; family Ambassidae; genus Parambassis; species Parambassis ranga. The sequence continues at coordinate 36,651 of NW_021144743.1, forward strand.
GTGATAAATACAAGTCAGAACAATAAAAAATCAGTTGCAACTCAGTGAAAGCACAGGAAATACGATGAAAACAGCTCGATTCAGTCATAATATTGCTAAAATGAGCTGAAACACAACTAAATATGTTGGTGTGTCCAAAGGTGCATTATCTCAGCGAGAGAGGCATATTTTGTGCATATGTGATAAATACAAGTCAGAACAATAAAAAATCAGCTGGAACTGAGTGAAAGCACTCAGTTCCAGCGAGAGAGGCATATTTTGTGCATATGTGATAATACAAGTCAGAACAATAAAATTGTTAGAAACAGCTCAAATTCAGTCACAATATTGCTAAAATGAGCTGAAACACAACTAAATATGTTGGTGTGTCCAAAGGTGCATTACCTCAGCGAGAGAGGCATATTTTGTGCATATGTGATAAATACAGGTCAAAATACTAAAAACATCAGCTGCACCTGAGTGAAAACACAATAAATATGTTACAAACAGCTCAATTGAGTCATTATTTTGCTAAAATGAACTGAAACACTACTAAATATGTTAGTGTGTCAAAGGTGCATTATCTCAGCGAGAGAAGCTCATTTTGTGCATATGTGATAAATACAAGTCAGAACAATAAAAAATCAGTTGCAACTGAGTGAATGTACAATAACTGTTATAAACAGCTCAAATTCAGTCATAATATTGCTAAAATGAGCTGAAACACAACTAAATATGTTGGTGTGTCCAAAGGTGCATTATCTCAGCGAGAGAGGCATATTTTCTGCATATGTGATAAATACAGGTCAAAATACTAAAAAAATCAGCTACAACTGAGTGAAAGCACAGTAAATATGTTAAAAACAGCTCAATGCAGTCATAGTATTGTTAAAATGAGCTGAAAACATGTTAGTGTCTACAAAAAGTGCATAATCTCAGCGAGAGAAGCTTATATTGTGCATATGTGATAAATACAAGTCAGAACAATAAAATTGTTAGAAACAGCTCAAATTCAGTCACAATATTGCTAAAATGAGCTGAAACACAACTAAATATGTTGGTGTGTCCAACGGTGCATTACGGTGCGAGAGAGGCATATTTTGTGCATATGTGATAAATACAGGTCAAAATACTAAAAACATCAGCTGCACCTGAGTGAAAACACAATAAATATGTTACAAACAGCTCAATTGAGTCATTATTTTGCTAAAATGAACTGAAACACTACTAAATATGTTAGTGTGTCAAAGGTGCATTATCTCAGCGAGAGAAGCTCATTTTGTGCATATGTGATAAATACAAGTCAGAACAATAAAAAATCAGTTGCAACTGAGTGAATGTACAATAACTGTTATAAACAGCTCAAATTCAGTCATAATATTGCTAAAATGAGCTGAAACACAACTAAATATGTTGGTGTGTCCAAAGGTGCATTACCTCAGCGAGAGAGGCATATTTTGTGCATATGTGATAAATACAGGTCAAAATACTAAAAAAATCAGCTACAACTGAGTGAAAGCACAGTAAATATGTTAAAAACAGCTCAATGCAGTCATAGTATTGTTAAAATGAGCTGAAAACATGTTAGTGTCTACAAAAAGTGCATAATCTCAGCGAGAGAAGCTTATATTGTGCATATGTGATAAATACAAGTCAGAACAATAAAATTGTTAGAAACAGCTCAAATTCAGTCACAATATTGCTAAAATGAGCTGAAACACAACTAAATATGTTGGTGTGTCCAACGGTGCATTACCTGAGCGAGAGAGGCATATTTTGTGCATATGTGATAAATACAGGTCAAAATACTAAAAACATCAGCTGCACCTGAGTGAAAACACAATAAATATGTTACAAACAGCTCAATTGAGTCATTATTTTGCTAAAATGAACTGAAACACTACTAAATATGTTAGTGTGTCAAAGGTGCATTATCTCAGCGAGAGAAGCTCATTTTGTGCATATGTGATAAATACAAGTCAGAACAATAAAAAATCAGTTGCAACTGAGTGAATGTACAATAACTGTTATAAACAGCTCAAATTCAGTCATAATATTGCTAAAATGAGCTGAAACACAACTAAATATGTTGGTGTGTCCAAAGGTGCATTATCTCAGCGAGAGAGGCATATTTTCTGCATATGTGATAAATACAGGTCAAAATACTAAAAAAATCAGCTACAACTGAGTGAAAGCACAGTAAATATGTTAAAAACAGCTCAATGCAGTCATAGTATTGTTAAAATGAGCTGAAAACATGTTAGTGTCTACAAAAAGTGCATAATCTCAGCGAGAGAAGCTTATATTGTGCATATGTGATAAATACAAGTCAGAACAATAAAATTGTTAGAAACAGCTCAATTGAGTCATTATTTTGCTAAAATGAACTGAAACACAACTAAATATGTTAGTGTGTCAAAGGTGCATTATCTCAGCGAGAGAAGCTCATTTTGTGCATATGTGATAAATACAAGTCAGAACAATAAAAAATCAGTTGCAACTCAGTGAAAGCACAGGAAATACGATGAAAACAGCTCGATTCAGTCATAATATTGCTAAAATGAGCTGAAACACAACTAAATATGTCGGTGTGTCCAAAGGTGCATTTTTTTAGCGAGAGAGGCTCCTTTTTGTGCATATGTGATAAATAAAGGTCACAACACTAAAATAATAAGCTGCAACTGAGTGAAAGCACAGTAAACACGATGAAACAGCTCAATTGAGTCACTATTTTGCCAAAATGAGCTGAAAGACAACTAAATATGTTGGTGTGTCCAAAGGTCTCTCAGCGAGAGAGGCATATTTTGTGCATATGTGATAAATACAAGTCAGAACAATAAAAAATCAGCTGGAACTGAGTGAAAGCACTCAGTTCCAGCGAGAGAGGCATATTTTGTGCATATGTGATAAATACAAGTCAGAACAATAAAATTGTTAGAAACAGCTCAAATTCAGTCACAATATTGCTAAAATGAGCTGAAACACAACTAAATATGTTGGTGTGTCCAAAGGTGCATTACCTCAGCGAGAGAGGCATATTTTGTGCATATGTGATAAATACAGGTCAAAATACTAAAAACATCAGCTGCACCTGAGTGAAAACACAATAAATATGTTACAAACAGCTCAATTGAGTCATTATTTTGCTAAAATGAACTGAAACACTACTAAATATGTTAGTGTGTCAAAGGTGCATTATCTCAGCGAGAGAAGCTCATTTTGTGCATATGTGATAAATACAAGTCAGAACAATAAAAAATCAGTTGCAACTGAGTGAATGTACAATAACTGTTATAAACAGCTCAAATTCAGTCATAATATTGCTAAAATGAGCTGAAACACAACTAAATATGTTGGTGTGTCCAAAGGTGCATTATCTCAGCGAGAGAGGCATATTTTCTGCATATGTGATAAATACAGGTCAAAATACTAAAAAAATCAGCTACAACTGAGTGAAAGCACAGTAAATATGTTAAAAACAGCTCAATGCAGTCATAGTATTGTTAAAATGAGCTGAAAACATGTTAGTGTCTACAAAAAGTGCATAATCTCAGCGAGAGAAGCTTATATTGTGCATATGTGATAAATACAAGTCAGAACAATAAAATTGTTAGAAACAGCTCAAATTCAGTCACAATATTGCTAAAATGAGCTGAAACACAACTAAATATGTTGGTGTGTCCAAAGGTGCATTACCTCAGCGAGAGAGGCATATTTTGTGCATATGTGATAAATACAGGTCAAAATACTAAAAACATCAGCTACAACTGAGTGAAAGCACAGTAAATATGTTAAAAACAGCTCAATGCAGTCATAGTATTGTTAAAATGAGCTGAAAACATGTTAGTGTCTACAAAAGTGCATAATCTCAGCGAGAGAAGCTTATATTGTGCATATGTGATAAATACAAGTCAGAACAATAAAATTGTTAGAAACAGCTCAATTGAGTCATTATTTTGCTAAAATGAACTGAAACACAACTAAATATGTTAGTGTGTCAAAGGTGCATTATCTCAGCGAGAGAAGCTCATTTTGTGCATATGTGATAAATACAAGTCAGAACAATAAAAAATCAGTTGCAACTCAGTGAAAGCACAGGAAATACGATGAAAACAGCTCGATTCAGTCATAATATTGCTAAAATGAGCTGAAACACAACTAAATATGTCGGTGTGTCCAAAGGTGCATTTTTTTAGCGAGAGAGGCTCCTTTTTGTGCATATGTGATAAATAAAGGTCACAACACTAAAATAATAAGCTGCAACTGAGTGAAAGCACAGTAAACACGATGAAACAGCTCAATTGAGTCACTATTTTGCTAAAATGAGCTGAAAGACAACTAAATATGTTGGTGTGTCCAAAGGTCTCTCAGCGAGAGAGGCATATTTTGTGCATATGTGATAAATACAAGTCAGAACAATAAAAAATCAGCTGGAACTGAGTGAAAGCACTCAGTTCCAGCGAGAGAGGCATATTTTGTGCATATGTGATAAATACAAGTCAGAACAATAAAATTGTTAGAAACAGCTCAAATTCAGTCACAATATTGCTAAAATGAGCTGAAACACAACTAAATATGTTGGTGTGTCCAAAGGTGCATTACCTCAGCGAGAGAGGCATATTTTGTGCATATGTGATAAATACAGGTCAAAATACTAAAAACATCAGCTGCACCTGAGTGAAAACACAATAAATATGTTACAAACAGCTCAATTGAGTCATTATTTTGCTAAAATGAACTGAAACACTACTAAATATGTTAGTGTGTCAAAGGTGCATTATCTCAGCGAGAGAAGCTCATTTTGTGCATATGTGATAAATACAAGTCAGAACAATAAAAAATCAGTTGCAACTGAGTGAATGTACAATAACTGTTATAAACAGCTCAAATTCAGTCATAATATTGCTAAAATGAGCTGAAACACAACTAAATATGTTGGTGTGTCCAAAGGTGCATTATCTCAGCGAGAGAGGCATATTTTGTGCATATGTGATAAATACAGGTCAAAATACTAAAAAAATCAGCTACAACTGAGTGAAAGCACAGTAAATATGTTAAAAACAGCTCAATGCAGTCATAGTATTGTTAAAATGAGCTGAAAACATGTTAGTGTCTACAAAAAGTGCATAATCTCAGCGAGAGAAGCTTATATTGTGCATATGTGATAAATACAAGTCAGAACAATAAAATTGTTAGAAACAGCTCAAATTCAGTCACAATATTGCTAAAATGAGCTGAAACACAACTAAATATGTTGGTGTGTCCAACGGTGCATTACGGTGCGAGAGAGGCATATTTTGTGCATATGTGATAAATACAGGTCAAAATACTAAAAACATCAGCTGCACCTGAGTGAAAACACAATAAATATGTTACAAACAGCTCAATTGAGTCATTATTTTGCTAAAATGAACTGAAACACTACTAAATATGTTAGTGTGTCAAAGGTGCATTATCTCAGCGAGAGAAGCTCATTTTGTGCATATGTGATAAATACAAGTCAGAACAATAAAAAATCAGTTGCAACTGAGTGAATGTACAATAACTGTTATAAACAGCTCAAATTCAGTCATAATATTGCTAAAATGAGCTGAAACACAACTAAATATGTTGGTGTGTCCAAAGGTGCATTATCTCAGCGAGAGAGGCATATTTTGTGCATATGTGATAAATACAGGTCAAAATACTAAAAAAATCAGCTACAACTGAGTGAAAGCACAGTAAATATGTTAAAAACAGCTCAATGCAGTCATAGTATTGTTAAAATGAGCTGAAAACATGTTAGTGTCTACAAAAAGTGCATAATCTCAGCGAGAGAAGCTTATATTGTGCATATGTGATAAATACAAGTCAGAACAATAAAATTGTTAGAAACAGCTCAAATTCAGTCACAATATTGCTAAAATGAGCTGAAACACAACTAAATATGTTGGTGTGTCCAACGGTGCATTACGGTGCGAGAGAGGCATATTTTGTGCATATGTGATAAATACAGGTCAAAATACTAAAAACATCAGCTGCACCTGAGTGAAAACACAATAAATATGTTACAAACAGCTCAATTGAGTCATTATTTTGCTAAAATGAACTGAAACACTACTAAATATGTTAGTGTGTCAAAGGTGCATTATCTCAGCGAGAGAAGCTCATTTTGTGCATATGTGATAAATACAAGTCAGAACAATAAAAAATCAGTTGCAACTCAGTGAATGTACAATAACTGTTATAAACAGCTCAAATTCAGTCATAATATTGCTAAAATGAGCTGAAACACAACTAAATATGTTGGTGTGTCCAAAGGTGCATTATCTCAGCGAGAGAGGCATATTTTCTGCATATGTGATAAATACAGGTCAAAATACTAAAAAAATCAGCTACAACTGAGTGAAAGCACAGTAAATATGTTAAAAACAGCTCAATGCAGTCATAGTATTGTTAAAATGAGCTGAAAACATGTTAGTGTCTACAAAAAGTGCATAATCTCAGCGAGAGAAGCTTATATTGTGCATATGTGATAAATACAAGTCAGAACAATAAAATTGTTAGAAACAGCTCAATTGAGTCATTATTTTGCTAAAATGAACTGAAACACAACTAAATATGTTAGTGTGTCAAAGGTGCATTATCTCAGCGAGAGAAGCTCATTTTGTGCATATGTGATAAATACAAGTCAGAACAATAAAAAATCAGTTGCAACTCAGTGAAAGCACAGGAAATACGATGAAAACAGCTCGATTCAGTCATAATATTGCTAAAATGAGCTGAAACACAACTAAATATGTTGGTGTGTCCAAAGGTGCATTTTTTTAGCGAGAGAGGCTCCTTTTTGTGCATATGTGATAAATAAAGGTCACAACACTAAAATAATAAGCTGCAACTGAGTGAAAGCACAGTAAACACGATGAAACAGCTCAATTGAGTCACTATTTTGCTAAAATGAGCTGAAAGACAACTAAATATGTTGGTGTGTCCAAAGGTCTCTCAGCGAGAGAGGCATATTTTGTGCATATGTGATAAATACAAGTCAGAACAATAAAAAATCAGCTGGAACTGAGTGAAAGCACTCAGTTCCAGCGAGAGAGGCATATTTTGTGCATATGTGATAAATACAAGTCAGAACAATAAAATTGTTAGAAACAGCTCAAATTCAGTCACAATATTGCTAAAATGAGCTGAAACACAACTAAATATGTTGGTGTGTCCAAAGGTGCATTACCTCAGCGAGAGAGGCATATTTTGTGCATATGTGATAAATACAGGTCAAAATACTAAAAACATCAGCTGCACCTGAGTGAAAACACAATAAATATGTTACAAACAGCTCAATTGAGTCATTATTTTGCTAAAATGAACTGAAACACTACTAAATATGTTAGTGTGTCAAAGGTGCATTATCTCAGCGAGAGAAGCTCATTTTGTGCATATGTGATAAATACAAGTCAGAACAATAAAAAATCAGTTGCAACTGAGTGAATGTACAATAACTGTTATAAACAGCTCAAATTCAGTCATAATATTGCTAAAATGAGCTGAAACACAACTAAATATGTTGGTGTGTCCAAAGGTGCATTATCTCAGCGAGAGAGGCATATTTTGTGCATATGTGATAAATACAGGTCAAAATACTAAAAAAATCAGCTACAACTGAGTGAAAGCACAGTAAATATGTTAAAAACAGCTCAATGCAGTCATAGTATTGTTAAAATGAGCTGAAAACATGTTAGTGTCTACAAAAAGTGCATAATCTCAGCGAGAGAAGCTTATATTGTGCATATGTGATAAATACAAGTCAGAACAATAAAATTGTTAGAAACAGCTCAATTGAGTCATTATTTTGCTAAAATGAACTGAAACACAACTAAATATGTTAGTGTGTCAAAGGTGCATTATCTCAGCGAGAGAAGCTCATTTTGTGCATATGTGATAAATACAAGTCAGAACAATAAAAAATCAGTTGCAACTGAGTGAATGTACAATAACTGTTATAAACAGCTCAAATTCAGTCATAATATTGCTAAAATGAGCTGAAACACAACTAAATATGTTGGTGTGTCCAAAGGTGCATTATCTCAGCGAGAGAGGCATATTTTGTGCATATGTGATAAATACAAGTCAAAATACTAAAAAAAATCAGCTACAACTGAGTGAAAGCACAGTAAATATGTTAAAACAGCTCAATGCAGTCATAGTATTGTTAAAATGAGCTGAAAACATGTTAGTGTCTACAAAAAGTGCATAATCTCAGCGAGAGAAGCTTATATTGTGCATATGTGATAAATACAAGTCAGAACAATAAAATTGTTAGAAACAGCTCAAATTCAGTCACAATATTGCTAAAATGAGCTGAAACACAACTAAATATGTTGGTGTGTCCAACGGTGCATTACGGAGCGAGAGAGGCATATTTTGTGCATATGTGATAAATACAGGTCAAAATACTAAAAACATCAGCTGCACCTGAGTGAAAACACAATAAATATGTTACAAACAGCTCAATTGAGTCATTATTTTGCTAAAATGAACTGAAACACTACTAAATATGTTAGTGTGTCAAAGGTGCATTATCTCAGCGAGAGAAGCTCATTTTGTGCATATGTGATAAATACAAGTCAGAACAATAAAAAATCAGTTGCAACTGAGTGAATGTACAATAACTGTTATAAACAGCTCAAATTCAGTCATAATATTGCTAAAATGAGCTGAAACACAACTAAATATGTTGGTGTGTCCAAAGGTGCATTATCTCAGCGAGAGAGGCATATTTTCTGCATATGTGATAAATACAGGTCAAAATACTAAAAAAATCAGCTACAACTGAGTGAAAGCACAGTAAATATGTTAAAAACAGCTCAATGCAGTCATAGTATTGTTAAAATGAGCTGAAAACATGTTAGTGTCTACAAAAAGTGCATAATCTCAGCGAGAGAAGCTTATATTGTGCATATGTGATAAATACAAGTCAGAACAATAAAATTGTTAGAAACAGCTCAATTGAGTCATTATTTTGCTAAAATGAACTGAAACACAACTAAATATGTTAGTGTGTCAAAGGTGCATTATCTCAGCGAGAGAAGCTCATTTTGTGCATATGTGATAAATACAAGTCAGAACAATAAAAAATCAGTTGCAACTCAGTGAAAGCACAGGAAATACGATGAAAACAGCTCGATTCAGTCATAATATTGCTAAAATGAGCTGAAACACAACTAAATATGTCGGTGTGTCCAAAGGTGCATTTTTTTAGCGAGAGAGGCTCCTTTTTGTGCATATGTGATAAATAAAGGTCACAACACTAAAATAATAAGCTGCAACTGAGTGAAAGCACAGTAAACACGATAAAACAGCTCAATTGAGTCACTATTTTGCCAAAATGAGCTGAAAGACAACTAAATATGTTGGTGTGTCCAAAGGTGCATTATCTCAGCGAGAGAGGCATATTTTGTGCATATGTGATAAATACAAGTCAGAACAATAAAAAATCAGCTGGAACTGAGTGAAAGCACTCAGTTCCAGCGAGAGAGGCATATTTTGTGCATATGTGATAAATACAAGTCAGAACAATAAAATTGTTAGAAACAGCTCAAATTCAGTCACAATATTGCTAAAATGAGCTGAAACACAACTAAATATGTTGGTGTGTCCAAAGGTGCATTATCTCAGCGAGAGAGGCATATTTTGTGCATATGTGATAAATACAAGTCAGAACAATAAATTGTTAGAAACAGCTCAAATTCAGTCACAATATTGCTAAAATGAGCTGAAACACAACTAAATATGTTGGTGTGTCCAAAGGTGCATTACCTCAGCGAGAGAGGCATATTTTGTGCATATGTGATAAATACAGGTCAAAATACTAAAAACATCAGCTGCACCTGAGTGAAAACACAATAAATATGTTACAAACAGCTCAATTGAGTCATTATTTTGCTAAAATGAACTGAAACACTACTAAATATGTTAGTGTGTCAAAGGTGCATTATCTCAGCGAGAGAAGCTCATTTTGTGCATATGTGATAAATACAAGTCAGAACAATAAAAAATCAGTTGCAACTGAGTGAATGTACAATAACTGTTATAAACAGCTCAAATTCAGTCATAATATTGCTAAAATGAGCTGAAACACAACTAAATATGTTGGTGTGTCCAAAGGTGCATTATCTCAGCGAGAGAGGCATATTTTGTGCATATGTGATAAATACAGGTCAAAATACTAAAAAAATCAGCTACAACTGAGTGAAAGCACAGTAAATATGTTAAAAACAGCTCAATGCAGTCATAGTATTGTTAAAATGAGCTGAAAACATGTTAGTGTCTACAAAAAGTGCATAATCTCAGCGAGAGAAGCTTATATTGTGCATATGTGATAAATACAAGTCAGAACAATAAAATTGTTAGAAACAGCTCAAATTCAGTCACAATATTGCTAAAATGAGCTGAAACACAACTAAATATGTTGGTGTGTCCAACGGTGCATTACGGTGCGAGAGAGGCATATTTTGTGCATATGTGATAAATACAGGTCAAAATACTAAAAACATCAGCTGCACCTGAGTGAAAACACAATAAATATGTTACAAACAGCTCAATTGAGTCATTATTTTGCTAAAATGAACTGAAACACTACTAAATATGTTAGTGTGTCAAAGGTGCATTATCTCAGCGAGAGAAGCTCATTTTGTGCATATGTGATAAATACAAGTCAGAACAATAAAAAATCAGTTGCAACTGAGTGAATGTACAATAACTGTTATAAACAGCTCAAATTCAGTCATAATATTGCTAAAATGAGCTGAAACACAACTAAATATGTTGGTGTGTCCAAAGGTGCATTATCTCAGCGAGAGAGGCATATTTTGTGCATATGTGATAAATACAGGTCAAAATACTAAAAAAATCAGCTACAACTGAGTGAAAGCACAGTAAATATGTTAAAAACAGCTCAATGCAGTCATAGTATTGTTAAAATGAGCTGAAAACATGTTAGTGTCTACAAAAAGTGCATAATCTCAGCGAGAGAAGCTTATATTGTGCATATGTGATAAATACAAGTCAGAACAATAAAATTGTTAGAAACAGCTCAAATTCAGTCACAATATTGCTAAAATGAGCTGAAACACAACTAAATATGTTGGTGTGTCCAACGGTGCATTACGGTGCGAGAGAGGCATATTTTGTGCATATGTGATAAATACAGGTCAAAATACTAAAAACATCAGCTGCACCTGAGTGAAAACACAATAAATATGTTACAAACAGCTCAATTGAGTCATTATTTTGCTAAAATGAACTGAAACACTACTAAATATGTTAGTGTGTCAAAGGTGCATTATCTCAGCGAGAGAAGCTCATTTTGTGCATATGTGATAAATACAAGTCAGAACAATAAAAAATCAGTTGCAACTGAGTGAATGTACAATAACTGTTATAAACAGCTCAAATTCAGTCATAATATTGCTAAAATGAGCTGAAACACAACTAAATATGTTGGTGTGTCCAAAGGTGCATTATCTCAGCGAGAGAGGCATATTTTGTGCATATGTGATAAATACAGGTCAAAATACTAAAAAAATCAGCTACAACTGAGTGAAAGCACAGTAAATATGTTAAAAACAGCTCAATGCAGTCATAGTATTGTTAAAATGAGCTGAAAACATGTTAGTGTCTACAAAAAGTGCATAATCTCAGCGAGAGAAGCTTATATTGTGCATATGTGATAAATACAAGTCAGAACAATAAAATTGTTAGAAACAGCTCAATTGAGTCATTATTTTGCTAAAATGACTGAAACACAACTAAATATGTTAGTGTGTCAAAGGTGCATTATCTCAGCGAGAGAAGCTCATTTTGTGCATATGTGATAAATACAAGTCAGAACAATAAAAAATCAGTTGCAACTCAGTGAAAGCACAGGAAATACGATGAAAACAGCTCGATTCAGTCATAATATTGCTAAAATGAGCTGAAACACAACTAAATATGTCGGTGTGTCCAAAGGTGCATTTTTTTAGCGAGAGAGGCTCCTTTTTGTGCATATGTGATAAATAAAGGTCACAACACTAAAATAATAAGCTGCAACTGAGTGAAAGCACAGTAAACACGATGAAACAGCTCAATTGAGTCACTATTTTGCTAAAATGAGCTGAAAGACAACTAAATATGTTGGTGTGTCCAAAGGTCTCTCAGCGAGAGAGGCATATTTTGTGCATATGTGATAAATACAAGTCAGAACAATAAAAAATCAGCTGGAACTGAGTGAAAGCACTCAGTTCCAGCGAGAGAGGCATATTTTGTGCATATGTGATAAATACAAGTCAGAACAATAAAATTGTTAGAAACAGCTCAAATTCAGTCACAATATTGCTAAAATGAGCTGAAACACAACTAAATATGTTGGTGTGTCCAAAGGTGCATTACCTCAGCGAGAGAGGCATATTTTGTGCATATGTGATAAATACAGGTCAAAATACTAAAACATCAGCTGCACCTGAGTGAAAACACAATAAATATGTTACAAACAGCTCAATTGAGTCATTATTTTGCTAAAATGAACTGAAACACTACTAAATATGTTAGTGTGTCAAAGGTGCATTATCTCAGCGAGAGAAGCTCATTTTGTGCATATGTGATAAATACAAGTCAGAACAATAAAAAATCAGTTGCAACTGAGTGAATGTACAATAACTGTTATAAACAGCTCAAATTCAGTCATAATATTGCTAAAATGAGCTGAAACACTACTAAATATGTTAGTGTGTCAAAGGTGCATTATCTCAGCGAGAGAAGCTCATTTTGTGCATATGTGATAAATACAAGTCAGAACAATAAAAAATCAGTTGCAACTCAGTGAAAGCACAGGAAATACGATGAAAACAGCTCGATTCAGTCATAATATTGCTAAAATGAGCTGAAACACAACTAAATATGTCGGTGTGTCCAAAGGTGCATTTTTAGCGAGAGAGGCTCCTTTTTGTGCATATGTGATAAATAAAGGTCACAACACTAAATAATAAGCTGCAACTGAGTGAAAGCACAGTAAACACGATGAAACAGCTCAATTGAGTCACTATTTTGCCAAAATGAGCTGAAAGACAACTAAATATGTTGGTGTGTCCAAAGGTGCATTATCTCAGCGAGAGAGGCATATTTTGTGCATATGTGATAATACAAGTCAGAACAATAAAAAATCAGCTGGAACTGAGTGAAAGCACTCAGTTCCAGCGAGAGAGGCATATTTTGTGCATATGTGATAAATACAAGTCAGAACAATAAAATTGTTAGAAACAGCTCAAATTCAGTCACAATATTGCTAAAATGAGCTGAAACACAACTAAATATGTTGGTGTGTCCAAAGGTGCATTACCTCAGCGAGAGAGGCATATTTTGTGCATATGTGATAAATACAGGTCAAAATACTAAAAACATCAGCTGCACCTGAGTGAAAACACAATAAATATGTTACAAACAGCTCAATTGAGTCATTATTTTGCTAAAATGAACTGAAACACTACTAAATATGTTAGTGTGTCAAAGGTGCATTATCTCAGCGAGAGAAGCTCATTTTGTGCATATGTGATAAATACAAGTCAGAACAATAAAAAATCAGTTGCAACTGAGTGAATGTACAATAACTGTTATAAACAGCTCAAATTCAGTCATAATATTGCTAAAATGAGCTGAAACACAACTAAATATGTTGGTGTGTCCAAAGGTGCATTATCTCAGCGAGAGAGGCATATTTTCTGCATATGTGATAAATACAGGTCAAAATACTAAAAAAATCAGCTACAACTGAGTGAAAGCACAGTAAATATGTTAAAAACAGCTCAATGCAGTCATAGTATTGTTAAAATGAGCTGAAAACATTTAGT